>NW_019396099.1:222850-404125 GCF_000591075.1 Eurytemora carolleeae | reverse complement strand
TTTTTTCACAATACATTCCGTACAGATCTTCAGGAGAAACTCAGAAATACGCAGGGGCGACAAACAGACTTTCTACACGCAGCATGGCTCGCGTAACAACATCATAAAATAAAAATTTGCGCGAATTTTCTGTTTACATAATATTTTTTTTTCAAATTCTATACATATGTAATAAATATAGTGATAAACCCCATATCTTGTTAACCTGAACCTACCTGTGTATATATATTACGTTATAATCACCTGACTGTATTATAGGGCAGTTTAATCTTAGAGAATAAAGAGTTTAAAAGAGTGGTTTCTGGATTGATATATACTTTAGAATACAGAGAGAGTGGAATCTGGATTGATAAATACTTTAGAATACAGAGAGAGTTGTATCTGGATTGATACATACTTTAGAATACAGAGAGAGTGGTATCTGGATTTATACATACTTTAGAATACAGAGAGAGTGGTATCTGGATTGATACATACTTTAGAATACACAGAGAGTGGAATCTGGATTGTTAAATACTTTAGAATACAGAGAGAGTGGTATCTGGATTGATAAATACTTTAGAATACAGAGAGAGTGGTATCTGGATTGTTAAATACTTTAGAATACAGAGAGAGTGGTATCTGAATTGATACATACTTGAGAATAAAGAGAGAGTTGTATCTGGATTGATAAATACTTTAGAATACAGAGAGAGTGGTATCTGGATTGATAAATACTTTAGAATGCAGAGAGAGTGGTATCTGGATTGAAAAATACTTTAGAATACAGAGAGAGTGGTATCTGGATTGATACATGCTTTAGAATACAGAGAGAGTTGTATCTGGATTGATACATACTTGAGAATAAAGAGGGTTGTATATGAATTGATACATACTTCAGAATACAGAGAGGGCTGTATCTGGATTTATAAATACTTTAGAATACAGAGAGAGTTGAATCTGGATTGTTAAATACTTTAGAATACAGAGAGAGTGGTATCTGAATTGATACATACTTGAGAATAAAGAGGGCTGTATCTGGATTGATACGCAGAGATTAACAGAATTTTGATCCAATTAATAGATAAGAAGAATCTACGGACAATTTCTAATGTCAATTATTTTGTAAATATCAAAAATAAAGGTTAAGGTGTTGTTTCCCACTTGGTGTTTTCGGGGCCTGAGATCCCCCTCCTAACCCCCCCAGGGGGAGAGTCCCAGGGTACCAAGAATCCCAAAGTGGGAAAAATTGGAATACTGTAATACTATTAAAATAATATTTTACAAGTTTGTAATTATCTTTTAAAGTAACCTTTTTTAAAACTAAAAAAAATAAATTGTTAAAAAATATCTGGATTGATACGTACTTAATTGAGAATACAGAGGGTTGTATCTGGATTGATACAGACTTCAAGAACTTTTGGAGTAAGGCATTTGTTACAAAGATAAACTTCCTACGAATGTAAAATTACACTTCTTTGTTGAATTTTTAAAATATTTTAGATCTATCTTTTGTTATTTATCTTAGAAATTAAACTTATTATTTTTTTTGGAAAAAGTTTAACATTATTTATTATTTTTGTCTATCCTTTATACACAACACTATATGTTTTCATAAATTATCTAACCATCTTCCTTATCTATACATCTATCTATATATCTATCTATCTATATATCTATACATCTAACTATACATCTATACATCTATCTATATATCTATACATCTATCTATATATCTATCTATCTATCTATTTATTTATACATCTATCTATATATCTATCTATCTTTATATCTATCTATCTATATATCTAACTATCTATCTATCTATCTATCTATCTATCTATATATCTATCTATCTATCTATCTATTTATCTATATATCTATCTATATATCTATATATCTATCTATCTATCTATCTATCTATATATCTATACATCTATATATCTATCTATCTATATCACATAGATTCAGCCTCCTTATAAACAGTCTCATCAATTTTTAAGACAGGGCTGACTTTGAAGTGTCGCAACGCCCTAAGCTTTGATTTTACCGCTCTAACTCACTTATGCTTTTCTGTAGCCCTTTACATGTACATTTTAGCAATGTAAAGCACTTCTTGTTAGATTTGGTTTTTTAGAAGTAATTGGCAAAATTCTCAACGATTTTTGCTTGAGAGCGTGAGACCATTAAATCGCAGTGATATATCTAACTATATATCTATCTATCTATCTATCTATCTATATATCTATCTAACTATATATTTATCTATCTATCTATCTCTCTTTCTATTTAATAGATTGTGTCTATCTATCTATCTATTTTTCTATCTACAAAATTCCAACAGTAAAAAACAAATTGTTTTATTTTATTATTTATTAGATTGAATTTCTATAAATTGCAGTACATTAACAGAATGTATTTGTATTATTTCTTAGATATTTATGTACATTGATCATGTACTTATTCAATACATTTAAGCCTATGATCATATGTCTGATATGGGATTCTAAAGAATGTTCCAGTAAAACAAACTGGTTCTATTGTATCAAAACATTCACCCAGTTCCATAAATGGTTGTAGCCCCTCCCCCAACCCCCATCCTGGGTCTAAACCTATTTTACAATCATAATTGATGACATCAGTTGTTGTCAAGGGAAGAATAAAATATAAAATTTCAGATGAGAATATCGAGCCTTGAGAAAGAAAAGGGAAGAGGAAGAAAAGAATAGAAAAGTAAGAATGGAAGATACAAGAAGGGTAGAAAACACAAAACAGAATTATAAAGATTATAAAAATACAAATAATGTGGAAGAGAAAAGTGATTGAGAACAAAGAAGAAAAGAACAAAGAACAAAAAGAGCAGAAAATATAAGGAAAGACAAAAAAAGACTAAAGAAGAAAAGACAAAAAAAGACAAGAGAAGACAAGAGAAGACAAGAAAAGAGAAGAAACTAGACAAGAAAAGACAAGAAGAGACAAAAAAGACAAGAGAAGACAAGAAAAGACAAGAAAAGACTAAAAAAGCAAGAAAAGACAAGAAAAGACAAGAAAAGACAAGAGAAGACAAGAAAAGAGAAGAAACTAGACAAGAAAAGATAAGAAACGACAAGGAAAGATAAGAAAAGACAAGAAAGGACGAGAAAAGATAAGAAAAAACTAGAAAAGACAAGAGAAGACAAGAAAAGACAAGAAAAGACAAGAAAAGACAAGAAAAGACAAGAAAAGACAAGAAAAGACAAGAAATTAGACAATAAAAAGCAAGAGAAGACAAGAAAAAACAAGAGAAGACAGGAAAAGAAAAGAAACTAGACAAGAAAAGATAAGAAAAGACAAGGAAAGATAAGAAAAGATAAGAAAAGACAAGGAAAGACAAGAAAAGACAAGAAACTAGACAAGAAAAGATACGAGAAGAGAAGAAAAGACAAGAAAAGACAAGAGAAGACAAGAGAAGACAAGAAAAGACAGGAAAATACAAGTAAAACAAGAAAAGAAAAGAAAAGACAAGAGAAGACAAGAAAAAACAAGAAAAACAATAAAGACAAGAAAAGACAAGAGAAAAGAAGAAGAAAAATATTGAAAAGGAAGTAAAGAGAAGAAAAAAAGGGGAAAAAGTACAAGTAGAAAAGAAAAGAGAAGGATACGCAAAAAAGAACCGGGAAAGAATAGAATAAAAAATACCAAAAAAAGTTTTAAATCCAATTAACCTTTTCATATTTAACTATTTTGGATTTTGGTTTGGGATAAAGTTAAATATTCTGGATTATGTTTGACATATTTGATTCTCCATAATAGAAGAATAAAACTATAGTTTACTCCATATTAACAAAAGATCAAAAATCAGTATGCAACCGTAGACGATAGGATGTTAGTTAAAAAAAACTGATTTCTAATTTCTAAATATCTTATCTTTGCAGTAGTCTGGTATAAACGATTAGAAAATGTATCTAAAAGTTAGAAATGTAAAACTGAGAAATTAGATTATTAGAATTATACCAGGTGAAAAAGGTCGGAATCAATTTTTAAAAAGCCTAAAGGATTTCTCAATTAAAAATAGGCGTTGCTAATCTAGTTTACACCTTTTGACATATAACTTTCAGTAGCAAAACAGTTTGTATTGCTAAATTGTTAATTGTTTAATGAATATTCGAAACTACATTCTCTTTTTTTAAAATTAAATCATTCGCATTTTTAAAACTTTATTGAACAATTTTAAGAAGCATCAATATTTAAATTTTAGTATAATTTACAATTTCTATGTTTCTTAGAGAACAATGAGGTAAAGTTGGATTAAAACCAACTGAATAATAAAATTTGCTTATTCGTCAAATATACACTTAAGCCTATGGTCGAATGGTTGGTATGGAATATCAAACTGTCCCCCTACACAGCTAGGAACTAAGGTTTCAGTACATTCTTCAAAAGTAACATCAATACACTCCTCGCGTAGTGTTGTGCGACACACCCTGCCGGCTGCTGGAGTACACTTAGTCTGGCGTAGTGTTACAGTTTCTTCCACTAGATGGGGTTTATAGTACTGCAGGAGTTCTCCAGGGGTACAGGTTATACTAGGATATTCATGTTCAGTAAATACATCCTCAAGGGTGCAGACCTCCTTGGTTACATCTTCACAGTTCTCATTACCACCCCAGACCTTTTCTCCGGTAGGCAGGGTTATCCATTTAGAGTCACATTGCTAAATATATCAGAATATTTATTAAATCATTATTACTAATCATTTTTAAATGTTAAAGATCAACGCTGAATATATAAAAATATTTTACAAAATTGCTTCAACACTGAATACTGAATGAAGTTTAACGAAAGGCGTTTCATAAATTTTGTACATGACCTAGATTTCAACTATTTTCAACAACAAAAAATATCTATTTTGTATTATTTCAGGGTTAGGTTAGGACAATTTCTGGGCCAAACGCTGCGGCTAGGACAGGCCAGGGGCGGAGCGCTGCAGCCAGGACTTACCTTTAATTTCAATAATTTTCAACAAAATTAGTAAATATTTAGGGTTAGGGTAGGTTCAAACACCTTCTGGGCAGCGCGCTGCGGCTAGGACTAGCTAGGAAATTGCCAAAAAGTTCTACTTTTAAAAAAGAAACTGATTTTTGCCTCAAATATTTCATTCCCTATAAGCCTTGCAACCTTTAATATTTCATACCAGAACTAATCGACCAATCAGCATTCATAGTTTGAAATATTTAAGTTCTTACAACATCAGGATCAGGATGCAAAGAAAAATGAAATGAAGGAAATTTGTATTTGAAACATTAAGTGCCTTGCACTGCCCAGTTCCTTTCTTGTTTTTCTTACCTGAGTCGTAACATTTTCACATGTTGGCTGTTGATCTACCTCAAGTAGAACCTGTACACCATCTTCAACACAGCTCTGTACCTCCAGCACCTGTACATAATTATGTAAACAACAAAATTACTGTTACGACTTCGTCAATCTCATACTCCTCTAGTTTTGATTTTACACTCAAGAAAACTGACAAAGTTATGTAAATGCTTGCAAGGATTTTAAGTCTTTTTATCAATTTTCCTTAGAAATGTATTTATGTTAGGAAAAGGAAAAGTATTTATGTTAGGAAAAGGAAAAGTATTTATGTTAGGAAAAGGAAAAGTATTTATGTTAGGAAAAGTGGAAAACTTTAATTTTACTTGAGCTTGACACTTTTTATCTATTAAATAGCTCCTCAGAAAACTTTTATATCAGAAAAGAAAGGATATTTTTATTTTGTTTTAGCTGAATAAAATAGTTTTGTTTAATTTTTGTACTGATTTGTACTGTGCTGTAAAGAACTTTACCGTTTGTTCTGTGTAGTCGTTGTGAGCTTTAACCTTCTGATCGATATTTCTACAGTTTGGGACAGGAACTAGTGTACATGTAATCTCAGGAACCTTTGTACATACATTCTTAGTCATCTCTTCACAGTTCCTCTCAACACTAGAAAAATAATTTTATCTTACTAAATAAAAAACCTGAAATTGTTAAGCAACGCAGATTTTTATTGTTAAGATGATTATTTGTTATATCTCTATACCTGTAGTTGCACATTTCTAATTCTGTTGAGTTAGTTTCTACATCAAGATATGTTGATATATCAATACAATTATCTGTACTATTCGCGTACCCTTGTACATAGGACAGGTACAGTACAACAATAAGAGAACTAAACCTCAAGTTCATTTTCTTTAGGTTTAGAATGGTTTGGGAGAATACCACTGACTGATGAATATAACGGAATTCAGCTTGTTTTTATATGTTTCCTTCATTCCATCTTCGAGATGGTCCACTGTATAGGGAGACAAAAAATATTTTTACTTTTTTTTTTCTTATTAATTATTATTATTTTCAAATTTGAATTTCTTTTAAAAATCTTTTCTTAAATTTCAACTTATTTTATTTTAAATCTCCCTAAACTGATTTTCTTAAATTAAATTGAAAACGAATAATGAGCGATTTATCAAATAATAGTTTAATCCCTTTCCATGTATAATTAATAAATAGTTTAAAGAGGGAGAGAGTTGGGGTCAAGGAATAGTACATGGGGGGGGGGGCCTTTAAATAGGGTTGCTGGCAGTGGGGGCGGAGATGGAAAGGGGCGTGTACAAATGTGAATTAACTGAATGAGCTAGAGTAAAGTGTACTATCAAGAGCAAATCTATTTTTAATGGGATATTGTTTTAAATACTTAGAACTTTTCTCGTTTAGAGAATATTGTTTATTTTGATTAGCTTGCAGGGCTCTTGTAAATCTATTCATCTCAGAATATTTAACAGAGTATAAAATAATTTTAGAATATACTAAACCAGTAGAAAGTACTTTGTTAATCTTTTAAGTAAAATCAAACAGGGTTACCCACAAAGGATGAGACTTAAATGATGACCTAAAACTACTCCTGAATCATGACGATTTGGTGGAGGTATAAAATGCGGGGAACCTTGAATACAAAAGATTAGTCTGTATAAATTCCGTACAGTCGTCTTTGAAGTTTTATTCTTTGTGGGTAACCTTTTAGAATTTGATCTTTCATTTTATTTTCTTAGTTCTGAAAAATATTTAAAAGGCCCTGAAATAAATTGAACTGAGGCCAACTTTAAAGAATTTGAGCCGCGGACCAAAAATGGTTGGTTCCACTTGAAATTGTATTTAGTGTTGCAAGATTTGAGCGGGCGCTCAATTAGAACCGGTTTTAAAGACAGAAGATAATGTCGTTTTTCTAGCTCAAGAAGTTTTCAATTCTGAAAATTCCTTTATTATTTTATGTAATTCACTTTTGATAAGAACTACAGTTGAGATTATCAATTTTATAAATTACATGTATATATAAATTCTGCTTCATATCTGATCAATCAAATCCATTATAGGTATCGTTGTGAATCGTTAAGAATAACGTTAAGGTTCTAAGTGGATGGTTATTTAAAGTTATGTTGACAGATAATGATGCAGAGCCATGGACAAAAATGAAATATTATGCCCCTTTACCTTTAAAGAACTTTTTCTATATGGTTTATTCCAAAAAAGGTTATAATTCTAATTAGATTTAGACGACGATCAGATTGTAGAAAGAAAAGCAAATAGAAAGAAAGAAAATTCAATTATTTCACCTTGAAATGGTGTATGTAGTGTGTGCACCGTGTGCACTGTGCAGGTGTAAATATTCTCAGGAAAATATTATAAGAAAGTTTAAACAGATCACCCGTCCTTGTTCAATGTCCAGTTTCTATTCTTTATAATAAACCNCATATGATCATAGGCTTAAATGTATTGAATAAGTACATGATCAATGTACATAAATATCTGAGAAATTATACAAATACATTCTGTTAATGTACTGCAATTGTTAATGTACTGCAATTTATAGAAATTTAATCTAATAAATAATAAAATAAAACAATTTTTTGTAATTTTATAGACAGATAGATAAAAATAGAAAGATTGACCGTTTTGATACAATAGAACCAGTTTGTTTTACTGGAACATTCTTTAGAATCCCATATCAGACATATGATCATAGGCTTAAATGTATTGAATAAGTACATGATCAATGTACATAAATATCTGAGAAATTATACAAATACATTCTGTTAATGTACTGCAATTGTTAATGTACTGCAATTTATAGAAATTTAATCTTATAAATAATAAAATAAAACAATTTTTTGTAATTTTATAGACAGATAGATAAAAATAGAAAGATTGACCGATGGACAGATATTTATCTGATTTTTGATAAAATATTGAAAATACAGGCCAAAGTGTATGAATATGAAAAATATTGTGTTTTGTATATTAAGCAGATAAAGATAAACAAATGTCAAAAAATATACAACTTTTTAAAAAATCTGAATGAATTTGAAATAGAATTTTGTTTTGAAAATTTGGTAAAAGTTCTAAACAAACATGTAATTTTTCCTTTCTAGCAGTTTATCAATATATATACATTATTCAGGGTATCTCACAAAGGATCAGACTGTAAAGACGATCCCAGGGTTAAATTACGTTTTCTGACTTAGATTATAGAAATCTAATAATGGCTTATTCAATGATTTAGCAAAAAAACAAACAAGTTCATAATTGCAGAGAATCGTGAATATAAGGAAACAGAATGTATAAATTGCATACAATCGTATCTGGGGCCTATTCTTTGTGAATACCCCTGTATTTGAATCCAATAAACGTCCAAACTGCGGAGCTGATATTGCCCAATTTTATGTGGTACCTTACTTGGCCCCATGAAAGGTTTATAATAAGTCAAAATAAAAATTTGGTTGTATGAAAAAAAATTTCAGACTTGGGAAACAGTTTTCAAATTAAACAGAAAATTCGGCAAAAATTTGTCTTTTTTGACGCACGATGAATTATTATGGCTTATAAAGCCTATTTGTAAAATTATATGTTTAATAGGACAGACAAAGTTAAATAAGAATGCCCTAGTGTAATGTGTAGTGTAGGCTGTATGTATATATCTTAATTAAGTGTTTAAAGGACTCCTGAAATTAAGAATAATGTTACAAAGTTTTATTTCAATTTATGGCTCTATGGTCAATTTGGAAGGAAGCTAGATATATTTTTAACTTTTGAAAGAAAATCTTTTATTTAATTGTAAAAGTTTTCTAAAAAGTTTTTTTGAGACAAAGATACCTTGTTTATCAGTTTACATAAACATGATTTTCGATTGCGGTTTCCCATTAACAGTACAACTTGAAGATTAAAAGAACAGATATAAAGTGTTTTTTTGTTCTTTTTTGATAAACATATTGCACTACATTGACAATCAGATTAGATCAGTTTTTTATAATTAATTAATTTCGAAGAAAGTACACGCTGTATTTAATCCCAATTTCCCTCCATCAGTTTTACGACCCCTTCCTCCCACTATCCCCCCCCCCTCCCCCCGTCTTTTGTGGTTTCTGTAACATAATTAATGATTTATAATATCTATCCTAATCCTCTGATCTAATAATATCTTGGAAGAATGATTTTGATTTTACAACCTTCCCCCCCCCCCTCCTTATTCTTTGACCAATTGGCCCCCCCTTCCCAATTCTCTTCTCCTTTCTTCTCTATTTTGTGTATTCTTTATTAAACCAGATATAACCAGAATTATTCTTTATTAAACCAGATATAACCAGAATTATTCTTTATCAAACAAAAACTGTTTGAAGAATTTAAGTAATTGAACACTTTAGTTTTTTCCTAATATCTTTACTAGTGAAACCTGACGGTGTGACCTTATGATATTTCATTTACTTTTTGATCTATCAGATTCAAACAGAGTTTAAAGTTAATTTATGGTTTTTGACAAGTAATCATTTTTTAAACTTTCAATTCTAAATTATACAATTCACTTAACCCTATAAGGATCGAGAGGGTGAGGGGGGTCCTCTCCCTAGAAAATGTCTCAGTAAAGGTTTGAATTGCCATATATATTCATAAACCAATTTTTTAAAGCCAGCTCATGAAACAACTAGAACGCTAACTTTAATGGTTGGGTGGCTTGGGTGGCTTTTAAAAAGTCAATAAAGGTCTGAAAATTTTAACAAATTTAAATTTATTTATTGGCGAATATTAAGACGAAACACATGTTTTAAACCCATTTTTAAAGGGCTTCATAAAAAATTAAGTTTTATGCCTTGAATTTCCAGGTGAAAGTGTTAAAAATGTCCTAAGGAAAAAAACTAGAATGGGTGGAGGAGGTAGGGCCAGGGGGGGGTGGCAAAACTTTCCCTAACCCCATCCTGTTTGGGGTTAATAGATAACAGTCTGCAAAAATACTAATATTCATATTTTTTGATAATCAATTTATTACATCTTAAGTTAAACATATTCTCGATCCTATCTTAGTTCCCATAATCATGCAATATATCACATATTTTAATAATACTAGAAAGCATTAGAATAAAGAAGACTGTTTTCTTTCTTTTTAGCTCAGGGTTACCCAGAAACTTGAGTATAACGATGACTTGAAACTCTTCAAATTTGGATAAAGTTTTCCGCCTATTTCATAATTTATAAAAGATGTTTATAGTTGCAGGAAATTATGGATATAAGGAAGAAACAGTATAAATTCCTAAGAGTTTGCTCTGAAATCTCATTTTTTGGTTGTAACCCTGTATATTCTGACTAAGAATTTTATAATTTATAACCATGAAATAATGTTTCTTGAACATTTTTAAGAATATGTAACAATTACAAGTTACAAGAGTTCTAATGACATTTCTTCACAAAAAGGAAGAACAAATATAAGTAAAATTCTCTTGATTTCCTGTTATATATATATATATATTATTTCTTCTAAACTGCAGTATTTTAATAACTGCAGCAAATGCAGTAGAAGGTTCATATTTCACCCCTGACACTTGAGTGTATTATTTTGTAAGCAAAGTCTTAAGTGCATTTTTTGTACGCAAAGTTTTTGTGGATCATGAGAGGTTGGAATTAATGAATAGTTAGATAAAGAAGTAGTTTAACTACAGTGGTCGGCGATTATATTAATGCAATGAAGAAGACTTGTTATTATTAATGATTTGATCCCTATACAAGCATCTTTCAAACTATAAGTTTACAAGTTTACAACGAGAACCTGTAATTGACAATTTCTCTTATGTTAAAATGTTTAAGTGGTTCTGCTCTTTGAGAGCTAGATAGAATAAATTTGAAAAAGAAAGTTGTCTTTATTGTATTGATATTTACGACGACTGTTAAAATGTAGCCTAGAGTCCATTAAAATATTAGTTCAATTAGATGTGTCAAGAGAAGTGCTAAAAGTCAAAACTTTTACCGGTTTTAATATGATTTAAGAACAAATTAGTTTTTGTTGCAGTATAATCCTCAAACCGTTATCCAGAGAATCCGCTTTAGCCGAGGATTGTAAACGACATTTTAAAAATCTCTGATGTTATTTATAGCTTGGGCACCCAACTTTACATGGAAACTAGGTTTGTTTCTTTTTTTGGTCAATGCAACCCACTAAAAGAATATTTAAACTAGACTAAGAAATTTCTTCTGGTTCTATCGAGTTCCTCTATTTAAATTTTGAGGCAAATAGGTCAACAGAAATTACTACTTCTTCTATATATAAATTTGGCTTGTCTGTCTGGGTGTTTGTTTGTTTGTCTGTCTGTTTGTATCCAATAAACGTCAAAACGGCTGAACCGATCGGGCCCAAATTTTTTGTGGGGACATCTAGGGACTCCAGGGAAGGTTTATGAATGATCAAAATTTTAAATATCCATCAAAATTCGATCTTCATTAAATTTTTGAACATTTTGAAAATCCACGAATTTTTTTTGTGAAAATCCGCGAATTATTTTTGTTTTGTTTTACGATGTACACAAAGAGAACATGTTCACAATTAATTTAGAAGATGGGCGCGAAGCGCCCTCTAAGGCTAGTTATATAAACTTAGCTTGGGTGTTTTTGTTTGTTTGTATCCAATAAACGTCAAAACGCCTTAATCGATCGGGCCCATTTTTTTTGCGGGACTTCACATTACCTCAGGGAAGGTATATAAATGATCAAAAATTTAAAAATTTGCCTCCAACAAAATTTGATTTTTATTGAATTTTTGAAAATACACAAATCCGCTTTTTTGTTTTTGTTTTACAATGTATACAAAAAGAAAATGTTCACAATTGAAATAGAAGATGGGCTCGATTCGCCTTGAAAGCCTAGTTTTTTATATACAGGGTCTTTGTAGAAAGGACGCCAAACTTCAGGATTTCGTGTTCATTATACAATCTAAAATGTATCATAGCAGTCGTACGGGGGGCGAAATTTTCGCAAAGCGCCAAATTTTTTTTGCGGAGAGTAAATGAGAGTTTCTAGCTTACTCAGGCAATAAATAAGGGAAGAATGGGGTTGAAGAAACTAACACTTTGTTTTTCTTACTTACCAGGGTTACCATACATAATGAATATATACATATATAATATATATACATGCATTTATTTAAGCTTGCATAATTACACTTCTCTTTCTCACTGCATGCAAAGTACAACAAGAATTTTAGACGTAAATTGCTGCTTCAAAAAAATCATGATGGGTTTTTAAAAACAAAGATGTAGATACATGTTTTGGAAAGAAATTAATTATCATTCCTTACACACTGAAACTTGTGTATCCCTATACCTTTGAAATTTTTAAACTTTTAAACTAAAAAATTTCACCTTTTCAAAAGTGTTGAATGTAAAGTTTTGACCTGAAATAAAAAGGAATGTCCAAAGCATGAAATGTTAAGAGGGTCTGGAAGATATTCAGATAAAGATAAAAGTCTCCTAAAATATAAAAAATTGTACGAAACTGTTGTTGAAACAAACAAATATTAAAGAGACTGTAGATTTAATTTAAGTGACCCTAAATGCCCGATTCACAACGGTACCCATGGATCCTTAATCTGATATGAAACAGTATTTAAAAATATCTAAACATAAGTTTTGAATTCCGAAAGATTCCTTTCTTACTTCTCTAACAGATATACGCAAATTACTTAAAAAAACACAATTGAAAAAAAATCAGTTTCGTTTTTATTTAAGAGTAACAGGCCTCTTGATAATTCGCCAACATTCCCTTGAATTCTATTATTTCATAGATCAGAGAAGGCTTGAAAGCTAGCTCAGTGCATGCAACAAGTTCAAAGCAGCATTTTTACTGAAATACAATTATCTACATATATAAATATTAGATATATAAATATGAATATATAAATATTAAACATGTAAATTTATAAATACAGGGTGTCCCATAAACATGGGAATTCAATGGCGAATACGATATCGTCTTTTTAAATAATTCTTTGATTTAGCATAGTGATACCTACTGAGAAAGCTGTAATCTGTAAGAGTTTCGTCTGCCATGTTCACATTTTGTTTGTTTATGTTTTGACTGCATACGGTTTTACTTAGAAAAACAAGAAAATTGCAGAATACAAACAGAGTAAACTTGTCCGTCTTCACTGTTCATCTTACGGAACCATTATAGACACATCTTTACAGTCTTTTACCCTTTTCAAAAAATAAACTCTAGCAGAAAAAAAAAATATTATGGCTTTTTAAATTAGCTATTACAATGCTAATTCATAACAAAGACGATATCGCATTCGTCACTGAATTCCCATGTTTTTTGGAACACCATGTATATAAATACATAAGCATAAAGAATTTTGACTTCTCAGGATCGTTATGAGACGTGAAACATTGTGTTTAGTATAATTCTTTTTTAAAAACTAAAATATATCGCGCCGTTAAGGGTTTTGAAATTTGCTAATTGCAACTGTCAACTGAACTATTTCTAAAATGTATAAATATATAAATATATAAATATGTGAATGCAGAGGGAAAATACAAAATATCAAAATTCTTCATAAATAGAATGCAGTTTCGTCCACAAATATATAAATTTTTTTTTTCAATAATTTTCCCAACATTTTCTATGCGCTAGTACCCAACCCACCGATTCATGATAGAAAGCGGGTTAAACGGATTAAGTGCAGTGAATAAGTTAAGACAACGAAAGAATATCTTTTTAAATTGTTAGATCTTAACCCCAGATATGATTAATTGCCGCGGAAATCGTGTTTCATTGAATTAATTATTTGAAGGTGTTTGATAAACGTTCTGCATATACCAAACAGGGCCTATTTTTATTTTAAAAAATTTGTTTACTGTTTTTATTTTTTAAATTGTTCAGTGTATGACGATATTCTAATATCCATATAATTATGAGCTGTTTTATCCACAAAATAATATTAAAGGAACTCTACCTCTGTCCGATCACAGACGTTTTCTTATTTATCTGCAGAAATGCTTGTAATTGTTTAAACTGTGTTTGGAAGATGTTTTGTATTTAAGGAATATTAATATTTACTTTCTAGAAATGGCAAAATATGAATATTCACATTCAAACTTTTATAAACCACGTTAGACTAAGAATATTCTATTTTTTCCCGGAATTGATGTGAGTTCACACAGTACGCTAGTATACACTTCAATTTTACGTATTTTACGCGGTATTTAAGATATATATACAGTTATCTATCCTTAATGATCAATCAAAGGTTTAAAGGACCTACCGTTGTGAATCAGGGATGTACCTCTTTAAATAAAAGGTCACTTTAAGTTACGCTTTATGTCCATATACAATATACGAGTCAATAATAATCTAACTGAAACCCTGTTAGACCAACAACTGAACCCGTAAAATAAAAGAGAATCTAACGGAAACCCTGTGTAAATACGAAAGGTAAAGTAAAATAAAAATGGAAACCCTGTATAGAGAAAGTTTCGTTTGAAAGTAAACAAAGTGAACTCAATTCACTTCGCAGAAACATTTCTCTAACTTTATTATCTTACATTCAATACATTCACTACATTCAATACATTCACTACATTCAATATATTCACTACATTCACTACATTCACTACTTTCACTACATTCAATACATTCAATACATTCACTACATTCAATACATTCACAACATTCAATACACTTACTACATTCAATACATTCAATACATTCACAACATTCAATACACTTACTACATTCACTACATTCAATACATTCAATACATTCAATACATTCACTAAATTCACTACATTCACTACTTTCACTACATTCACTACATTCAATACATTCACTACATTCACTACATTCAATACATTCACAACATTCAATACACTTCCTACATTCACTACATTCATTTTGATTTTGAGAGACAAAAAGGTTCGCGGATTTTTTTTGGGCCATTGAAGTACCAAAAAAAAAATTTTTTTTTTTAAATATTGAAAATAGGAGAGTTGCATAAAAAAAGGTAAAATTTTGCAACAGGCGCCGCAAATCACACTTTTTTACTCACCCTGTATATATATATATATATATATTAGGGGCGTATTCAGGAATTTGTCCAGGGGGGGCTTACATTTTTTCTTTCCAGGGGGGCTTAGCACCCGTTGGGGCCTGAAAACCCGCTGAAATTCATAGATTTCACTCCGTCATACCCATATTGTGATTGTTTAACTACGTTATATGTAAAAGAGCAGAAATTATTATGCTGTTAATGACCCAATTCTAATCTGAACTAAAGAAATAAACCTCAGTTTATAGAGTAACTTCGTACTGTTTACTGCGAGAGAGTTATCGTTCCCTGTTTTGATAAACAGGTTAAAGATCGTCCCCTGTTTTGATAAACAGGTTGAAGATCGTCCCATTATTTGGGATCAATAGCTTGTTTGATAGCTAGCTAGGCTTGTGTCTCTGTGTGACATTGAGAGCGGATCGTCCCCATCATTCACTACATTCGAAACATTCATTAAATTCAATACATTAACTACATTCGAAACATTCATTACATTCAATACATTTACTACATTCACTACATTCAATACATTCACTACATTCACTACATTCACTACATTCACTACATTCACTACATTCACTACATTCACTACATTCAATACATTCAGTACATTCACTACATTCACTGCACTCAATACATTCACTATATTAACTACATTCAATACACTCAATACATTCACTTTATTCGAAACATTCAATACATTCAAAACATTCAATACATTCAAAACATTAAATAGTTTCATTATAAAAAGAGAATTTATTTTCTAATATTTTCACAAACATTATCACAGTTAACTGATAAAGATAATTTTTTTCATTTTTTTAACATATTTACAGTTTTTTACAATATTTTTTGAACATATTTTCACTTTTACAATATACATATTTAGACCATTGTATGTAATTTTTATTTTACAGGGAAGTTTTTATAAATAAATTATAATTACATGATATTTTATTATCTCCTTAATGTATTATAGCTTTAACCAGCTATTCAGTATTCATGTGTCTACTATTATTGTGAAATTTTTAATATTTCCAATTTTTAAACGCCATTTCATTTAAAATGATTTTTTAACATTTTAATATGTTATTTTGAATATACATGTTGTTCAATCTAACATAGTTTTTTGATGAATTAAAAAGAGACATTCAAAAGCAAAATATTCACAATTTTAAAATTGATGTCAATAATTTGAATTTAAAGTTTGTATGCTTATATAGATTGTCAATTGGCATATTTTAAATAGACAGGCGTAGAGGTGTGGTATTGTCTATATAGCATTATTATCATGATAAAATTTTATAAACCTATCTGTGATATATGTTGCAATATTTTTCTATTCAAAGTTAATGTGTGTAGAACTAAAGTGGGGGGATATGATTTGAAAGTATAAATACCATGTGTTATTTTAGAACTGCTCAGAAATTGGTTTATATTATTATTCATAGTTACTCCCGCCGTTTACTCGTGCTTGATTTTGGCTGAAGAGTTCGGCGTTGCCGGTGGAATTTCAAAAATTTCAAAAATGCCTTAAGCCAACTTATGCATAGTATGCAATAATCATAATTCTTTCCTTTAACAAACTTACTGAGTGATAGTAAAAAATATGTTCACAACCCCTATCCCCCCTACTTAAATTCTTCACTTGATTGTGTAAAGGTATACATAAATTGTACTGTACATCTACACATAAATGTTTACAATAATACCCGCCAAAATGAACTTGTATTTGGTGTTTCATAAACACACATTCTATAAACATTTAACACCAACTTTTACGGCAGAACTACGAATAAATAAAGAGGAAAACATTGAATATAAGTAAGGGTTTGTAACCTTCCATAAGGAGTACCATACGCGATTAACAACAGTTACCTAAACCCTTGAATTTATATACATTTGTGTATGAACTGCAATTTTCTTCTTTCTAAAATGAAAAAAATTCGAAATCTATAGTTAACGTAAAGTTTAGTTCGAGTATACGCACTAGGCAGATATTACAAGAATACGTAGAGTTTAGTTAGAGTATAGGCAGATATTACTAGAATACCTATAGTTTAGTTAGAGTATAGGCAGATATTACAAGAATACGTAGAGTTTAGTTAGAGTATAGGCAGATATTACAAGAATACGTAGAGTTTAGTTAGAGCATAGGCAGATATTATACAAGAATACGTAGAGTTTAGTTAGAGTATAGGCAGATATTACAAGAATACGTAGAGTTTAGGTAGAGTATAGGCAGATATAACAAAAATGACCCTCATAAGTATCGTATATTTCATGTTTAAACTATGATTAAACCTATTTGAAAATTAGGAAGAACATTATCAAATTGTTAATTTTTATTATTTCGTAGTTGTCATGTTCTCAAATTGTAATTCTAAAAACATTATTTACAATATTTCACTTTATTATATATATTGGTCACAGAGCGAAGATCATTAGAAACTCGAAAATTGATTTATATCCATAAATATCTATTAGGGTTTGAATTATACTTCAGAGAAACCTCTTTTTATTTACATTGTCGAGTTTAATTCTGAAATATGAGAAAAGTGGGTGTACAATATACATATGAAATATTGATTATCCTTTAAAATGGAGTCACCGGAAATTCTTAAATCTGCTTAAAATAAATTGTTGTCTATTTATATTCGCTTGATTGGTTAATCTTCGAAATCTTCGTTACTTCCTTTAGCTAGAAGATAGTAGAGCCAGTATGCAAGGTTGAAGATTGCGAAAAGAAGAGGGAAGATGAATCGTGAGATGACATCAATTCTCTTCGCTCGGCTCGCAAACTTAGACAGAAGCGATTTGGTTCTAAACATGGAGATTCAAGATAAATTTAGCTCTGAAAATATTTGTATTCTTTACTCCATGACTATATTCTGTATTCAACTCCCTGTATTCTATACTCCATGAACATATTCTATATTCAACTCCTGGTATTCTATACTCCATGAATATATTCTTTATTCAACTCCCTGTATTCTATACTTCATGAATATATGATATATATCTATCTCCTTGTATTCTATACTCCATGAATATATGATATATTCAACTCCTTGTATTCTATACTCCATAAATATATATTATATATTCAACTCCTTGTATTCTATACTCCATGAATATATTCAATATTCAACTCCTTGTATTCTATACTCCATGAATATATTCAATATTCAACTACTTGTATTCTATACTCCATGAACATATTCTATATTCAACTCCTTGTATTCTATACTCCATGAATATATTCAATATTCAACTACTTGTATTCTATACTCCATGAATGTATTCAATATTCAACTCCTTGTATTCTATACTCCATGAATATATTCAATATTCAACTACTTGTATTCTATACTCCATGAATATATTCTATATTCACTCCTTGTATTCTATATTCCATGATTATACTCTATATTCAACAGCTTGTATTCTATACTCACTCCATGAAAATATATATTTAAATCTTTGTATTCTATACTCCACGAATATCTGATATATATTTATCTCCTTGTAATATACACTCCATGAATATATAATATATTCAACTCCTTGTAATACATTCTCCATGAAAGTACTCCTGCATGGTTAATCTGAATTACTAGTTTCTAATTAGAAATACTTAATCTACTTTCATCCTAGAGATGGACATTGTTTGTTTATACTTTTCCTACTTTTTCTACTTTTTCTACTTTTTCTACTTTTCCTACTTTTTCTACTTTTCCTACTTTTTCTACTTTTCCTACTTTTTCTACTTTTCCTACTTTTCCTACTTTTTCTACTTTTTTTACTTTTTCTACTTTTTTTGAGGCTTCACAATTCACAAGAATATGATTTTTTTTGTAAATATGATCCCAAGAAAATTCCCATTTAAAATTAAGAGTGATATGCTGTATGAACAACGGTACCCTTTAAGTCTGTATTTGAGCAGCAATGAGGATGATAACCTCATTTTTTAACTAGAAAAGTGTCATCTTATTTACAAATCCGAAAGTCACGTTTAAAGAAACCCCAAAGCCTAGCAATTGGAACGAAACATTGATCTATATTTTAAATATTTATGTTCAAAGACAGGTTTAAAGGTTACCATTTTCATCAAGCATACAACTCTTGTTGTCGACAATTACTGCAGTTAAGGGTTCCTTAATAATCTATCATGTCTGTCATTTTTCAAAATTGTATTCTTTGAAAACGAAAAATCATCTCAGACCGCTGTGGAGTCTTAAAAATAAAATCAAAACTCTTGAATATTTACTAGAGTAAAAAACGAGCCCATCTCTACTTGTTCCAAGATGCTCTTGAATTAATTACACAATTAATATTTAATCACGTAATTTGTTCTGGAACAAGAATATATAATTAATTTATTAATTCCTTAAATATTTACTTATTTCCTGACCTGTAGCAGCCGAACCCACCCTTGCTTGCTAAATGGATCTCGCAGGGGCGCTCTAGGGGGGTAGACTGGTTCATGTAGGAGGGAGGGTGAGGGTATCCTATAGGGTATCCTCTCAGGGACACACGAGGGGTAGATGCCTCACCTCCATTCTAAAAAAAAGAAAAAAAATTTGGCTCAAACAATTCTTGGAGTAAAGAAGTGAAAGAATAAGAAGTGGCATGAAGACAGGTTAGTGTGGCATGAAGCCTAGGGGCATGAAGACAGGCTTGAGTGGCATGAAGCCTAGATTCATGAAGACTACAAGCTACAGTGGCATGAAGATTACAGGCTAGAGTGACATGAAGACTACAGACTAGAGTGGCATGAAGACTACAGGTTGGAGTGGATTGAAGACTACAAGCTAAAGTGGCATGAAGACTACAGGCTAGAGTGGCATGAAGACTACAGGCTAGAGTGCCATCAAGTCTACAGGCTAGAGTGCCATGAAGACTACAGGCAAGAGTGGCATGAAGAATGCGGGTTAGAGTGGCATGAAGACCACGGCTAGAGTGGCATGAAGACTACAGACTAGAGTGTCATGAAGACTGCAGGTTAGAGTGGCATGAAAACTACAGGCTAGAGTGGCATGAAGCCTTGAGGCATGAAAACTACAGACTAGAGTGGCATGAAACCTAGAGGCATGAAGCCTTAAGGCTAAAGTGTCATGAACCTAGAGGTATGAAGCCTTCAAGTTAAAGTGGCATGAAACCTAGAGGCATGAAGATTACAGGCTAGAGTGACATGACACCTAGAGTCATGAAGCCTTCAGGCTAAAGTGGCATGAAACCTAGAGGCATTGAGATTACAGGCTACAGTGGCATGAACCTAACGGCATTAAGCCTTCAGGCTAAAGTGGCATGCAACCTAGAGGCATGAAGATCAGAAGTCTAAAGTAGCATGCAACCTAGAGGCATGAAGATCAGAAGTCTAAAGTAGCATAAATCTAGGCTTATAAAACAGAGTGGCATGAAGCGCCGATAATTCCATAAATACAATACATACAGCCTAAAGTTAGTGCAGCAGTGGTGTGACAACAGGAAAAGGAATATTGCTGATAAGAGAAGTTAGAAATAGCTTGGGGGAAATTTGGGGGATTTTGAGGGAAATTTTATCATTTCAGAGAAGTGAAGGGGGAGAACTGACGCAAAAACCCAATTTCCCAAATTACTTGAAGAAGAACAACAAAAAGTGTATATGGGTTCTTTTTTTACATTTGTAGAGAACCCACAATTGAAAATAATAAGTTTTGAAATTACAAACATAGATATATTTTTCATACTTGATCAGACAACCCGTTGTGAAGCGAGAATTCTTTGCGTAGAGTCACAGAGTGTCACTTGAAATCACGCTAAAAGTCCCTTTAAAGGGACTGTAAAGGAAAAATGAAAGGGGGTATAGGATGAAACCTTAGAATCTCAGGAGTTGAACGATACATATAAGACATCTATCTGATGTTCCTGTCTCGAGAAATTCATATAAAACTGCAATACAGACGGAAATCACGTGAACAGTAAACTGCACTGCCATTGGCTGAAGTTCTGGTGATGTAATACGGACTATATGTAAAAATATTATCAATTATATCTATTGAAAATTATAATATGAGCAAACCTAAGATTCCCAGGCTCCTGTGGGATATACTCGTTCTCAGATTGGTTGCGTATTTGCTGAATATGATCAGTTTAAACCTACTACTTCTATACAAAATTGTATATATATGAAATTTTGTATAATTTGACACAGTTTTATATCAATTTCTCGAGACAGAAACGTCAGATAGATGTTTTATATGTATCGTTCAACGTCTGAGATTCTCAAGTTTAATCCTATACCCCCTTTCATTTTTCCTTTACACTCCCTTGCATCGAGGAATGGGGATAGGGGAAAAGAAAATAAGATATTTGATATTTTTTATGCGTCCTTCCTTCCTTCCGGGGAGCTTCAAAGGAAAGAATTTTAGAATTCAATTTCCCTAAATTTTGTTTGTACATAGTACATACATACAGAACAGGAAACTTTCATTTCTGGTTTTATTCCGTGTAAAATAAAATGAAAACACCGCATTTCACTTAAATAAAATTCCAAAACCACAGTATATGTATGGCAAGGAATGTTCACAAGATATTTGAACCTAAATTGTAAAACTCTAAATAGGAATCCCGTGGCCGAATTTAAAGAATTTGAGCGGCGGTTTAAATTTAAGCCGCGGTTTAAATATGGTTGGTTCCACTTAAAATTGTATCAAATGTTTCAAGATTTAAGCCGGCACTAAATTTAAACCGGGTTTTGGCGGATTTTGGCGGATTTTTGGCGGATTTAAACCGCGGCTCAAATTCTTTAAATTCCATCTCAGTAGTCAGAACTGTATTGTTAATCACGTGATTAAGCATTGATATTCCTTCTTAACCAGACCTAGCTACGGATTTATCTAATTTCTCTTCGATATCCTGTATTGGTCATACCCTGCAGGGGTTAGGAGGACTGTAAAAAGTTTGCTAGGATTAAGCTGTCCAAAAAATTCTAAAAACGTGTTTTGTTCTCCGTTTTGATTTAGTATTTTTTAAAGCTAACATTTTAAAAAGAAAACTTAAAAAGCATATGATTTGGAACTATATTGAAGATTTCAATTTTTTGGTGAACTGTTTTAAAGTCAAATTAATCGTTTGAAAACTAACCAATACACATATTTACATTTAAGAAAGAATGAAATTAGCCTTGATAAGATTTATTCAATATATGTTTCCTCTTTTTCTAATAATTATTTAATATTTTCAATAATGTTTGGGGATAAAAACATATTGTTAGTATTTACTACAAGGTCTACAGTTATACCTATAGGAACAGATAATTCTGAATACAAAATACGGTTTAGGTATAAAGGTTTCAACAGATTTATCAAGTTATAGTGACTTTTTATCAAAAAAGATTTAATTTTATATACAATTAGCTATTTAATCCCGAAACTATTGCAAACAAATACAATTTTAATATCTTTCTAAAATTTGAATTTGAATTTAGAGTTTTATCTTAAAATGAAACCAAGAATAACTTTCCACAAAATTAATAGAGGTGATGTTCCTCCGGACCTAGCGTTAAAAATGTGTGTAAAACTTGAAAAACAAAAATACAAAGATTTCAATTTTTATTTTTTCAAAACCTTTATCTTCTAAAATGTAATCTATGTAATGTAAATCCACGGAAATGATCTTTTAGTTGATGGACACGATTAAAATAGTTGTACTCTCTGTGTGGGTGTTTGTCCGATCATAACTCAGGAACCCCTGGACCGATTCGCATCAAAGTTTAATCGGGGAACTCGGGAGATCCACGGGAATTTTCTTAGTTTGGTTTTGAGATTCTAAGTTGAGCATGGATCGACTTTAAGAACGAAAATTTAGTTTCCCGTTAAAATCGTTCAAGTGCGGGTAAACGGTTGGAATAACTTTAAGTAACCTTGGCAGCGCTGAGTAAGTATTTCCTTTCTTTTTAGCAACCCGGCCTCTCTTTGCCGGTCATTTATTTAAAGTTTGTATGTTTTACCTACAAAGATCAAAAGGTTGCAAACTCTCTTGGAAAAATATTGATGCTACTTTGGGCGAAAACTTCTTTAAACCTGAGGCTGAACTGCGCCAACATTCTGCTTTTTTAAACTGTTTGAACCCTGTAAGCTGTATTTAGAATTAGGACATAAAATAAATATTGAATGGTTAGGGTTATGTCTTATTCCGATCGAGTAAGAATTTGTTACAATGCAATGAAAGAAACCCTATTGAAAATGTACTTTTTTACCATGTGTTTAACATCTTAAAAGTGATAACCAGAAAATTGTAGAATATGAAGACGACATTAAAGCAATAGTGATGTGCATTTGATGTTGTTACAAAGAAAATAGCTCTAATAGAAAGTTGTTAAATCACTTATTAAGTGAAATGGGTCTGTTTACACTGTACAATTGTTGGCCTCATGTTAATTAGACTATTTAAAGTTATACCCTGAGTCTAAAAGTCGTTTTCCTATTCCAGAGTTTTCTGGTTATCACTGTATATTAAAAGTAAGGTTGTTTCCAATATTAATTCCGTTACGCGCAACTGTTCGCAGAATTGTGGGGAATTGTGGGGAATTGTGCGGAGTTTACAGGGCTCGTAAACTTGCGTTGGAAACTCTAATTAAAAGTAAAAAAACCGAGATTTAAAAGTGTCAATACTATTTGATGAATCCCTAACATAATTAATATCGAAAATGCTGTTCAATATTAAGAACAGAGGGTTTAGAAATACAAAAAGTTGTGGCGTATTCATAAAATCATTATTTAGAACAAAATGTGTATCATTTTGCAATGCTTTTGGTAGTTTGATTTTACAAAGAAATGTTAGAAATGTTAAAAAAGAGATATATACCTGCATAGAGAGAAGAGCCGTGTACTGTGAATGCTGTGAATGTTCTGAATGTTGTGAATGTTGACTAGGTAAACTGGAAGTATTGTTGGTATGGTTATTATCAGTATGCTCAACCTCCCATTGTCTGATTAATATTAATATTCAGAGATAATTTCCTAAACAAGTATGTAATGCATGTGTTGAAAATGCGCTAAGAATTACCATTATTATTTTAACAAAAAAGAGATATCTAAAAATGATTTTACTTTAAAGACAACTGTATTATTTTTAAAGGGTATGTTTAACTTAGATGTTCGGATTTAATCTTCATATCTTAGCATTTTCTTTTTTAGGACGTCAATTAATTAAACGGGAAATAAGTATTAATTTTGATTTTAAATATGGTATAAATGCAAAAAATAAATCAAATTAAATTTATTATTTTTTCAAAAATATTTAATATCCCTGCGAGCTCTCTCGATCCGTTCACGTGCACGTTCTCGCTGCATATCCGACCTAGAAGGGAAATTTCAAGAATTAAATTTGAAATTTTTCTTTGCACGATTTTTAGTCTATTAGCTTGCAGTTTTAACAATAACGGAGCGGAGTGCGTTTTGGGGCTTTGTTAAAATGTTTGTGCACATTACAGAAAATGAAATGAGTTTTTGCCACAAACTTCTTGCAATCTAATGGTCTAAACCTTTTATATTTCAAACTTATACTAATTGATCTACCCGAATTTGTAATTTGAAATATCAAATATGACATCGGGCTGTGAAGATATAAAGATTAGCAAAATAGACTTTGTGACAAAAGCTTAATTCCTTTACTTTCATTTTATCATTTCTTTTTTATATCATGATATTAGGATAATAGTAAAAGTAATGATATGAATATATATTTGAGTATTCGTGCAGAAAAAGATAAGTTGAGTTTTAGAATCTTTCAAGAAGATTTTACATTTTTGTTCTTCTCAATAGCTCTTATACAAACAGAAGAGTGATACTTTTAAAACATGTGGGATAACAAGACGACATTTCAGCAATATTATGGGAATAAGACGACAATTCAGCAATATTATGTGTATTTGTTAATAAGACAACAATTCAGCAATATTATGTGTATTTGTTAATAAGACGACAATTCAGCAATATTTTGTGTATTTGTTAATAAGACAATTAACATTACAGCAATATTATGTGTATTTGTTAATAAGACGACATTTCAGCAATATTATGTGTATTTGTTAATAAGACAATTAACATTACAGCAATATTATGTGTATTTGTTAATAAGACGACATTTCAGCAATATTATGTGTATTTTTTAATAAGACAACATTTCAGCAATATTATGTGTATTTGTTAATAAGACAACATTTCAGCAATATTATGTTTATTTGTCAATAAGACGACATTTCACCAACATTAAGTGTATTTGTTAATAAGACAATGGCGCTGGTCTGGCATAAGAAATCCAGTCGCACTGCTTTGCAGACGAGTTCGTTATCACACACGCACACTCTTTTGGTACAGACACACAACATGTGAATTTACCTGCTAGCATAGTTAACTAAAGCAAACTCCAGGAGCGCGCAGAATACAAATCCCTGACAGGCCCCGGTCCAAACATCTATCGCCTAAAAATATGAACTGTAAAAAAGAATCAAAAATGTTCATTTAAACGATTCTCATCAATTCTGTATTGAGATAAAGAATGGTATCTAATGTTTTTAAGTTTGAAAAGACCATTTTTTTGCAAAGATACAAATTTTCAGATAGAACTAAAATTAGACAGGTTCATCGTCACCAAAATGAAGATTGCGCGAGTTGTCTCTTTAAATAAGTTAATCTGATATAAATACATTCTATTACAATAGATTGCAACGTATAATTTGTACACTCTCAGTACAGCTGTATTCTGACGTAACAAGTGTCAATTCGATTTTTGTATCCGTCAAAATTGTTAATAATCGTAATAATTTTAGAATAAAGTGCTTTTCTTACAGTAAAATAAGTGCAATTTTATCTGTTTTTACACTCTTTTATTTAATCTTGGAAAATGTGTCAACTATTGTGACAATTTTTTCGTTTTTCTTATTATATTTGGCACTTGTAACGTTGTGTATACTTGGTCCATTTCTCTGTTGCCACCTCTTTACTTGATAATCTATTTGCACTGATGTGTAAGTGATGTTTTAATTTTCTAACTTTTGTAGAAAAGATTGAGACTCTTCTGGAACACAATAGGGTTTAAAAAGAATTCACAATGTTACTCTGTAATCCTTTTACATTTTATCGACTACAAAGGAACCTGATAACGCAATTGTGCAGTTTTTACTGTGTGAACTAAAATGACCGTGGATTAAATGCGAAAATATTTTAACATCAAGTTCTACTGAATGCCGTGAATACTGCATCAGTGCATATCTATTTTACAAAACACAACGCTGCATTCACTAATTCGTCTTTCTATTGTGAATTCATCTAAACTAAATTTAGCAATTATTGATTTCCTATAAATTTCATCTGACATGGTCGTAACATCATTTATTAAAAAAAAAGTTGCTCTAAAACTTCGTAAGTATTTGGAAAAATAGGGATAGGGTGACTTTTTGGGCATGGTATACCTTAGTATAGGATACAGGGGGCAGCTGGGCAGATATACCAGAGGTTTGCGTCGACATCGTCAATAGGGTAGTCACCCCCAGGGATAATCATCATCATCATCATCATCATCATCATCATCATCATCATCATCATCATCATCATCATCATCATCATCATCATCATCATCATCATCATCATAACGAGCAGGTTCATCATTTATATAAGGATCATTATCATCATTATCATCATAATCATTATTAGCATCAACATCATAATATGATGATCATATCTTGATTATGAATAATGATCAATTATTTATTAATATTAATAATGATATAATATAATGATCATCATTATCATCATCATCATCATCATCATTTTTACCTTGCTGGAATTGCGTTCTGATCTAACCAGAATGAGACCCATGAAACTATAACTAGCATACAGCAAGGAACATATATAGTGATGAGGTAGTAGGAGAACTCACGCTTAAAGATCAGTTCAACCTTCAGACAACTGTATTCACCTGTACATAAGCACTTGTACTAAATGTATATAAAATATTGTGCTGAACTGTATCGAATTGATCTATAAGAAAGTCACGAGAAAAAAAATGTTGTTGGAAAAAAATGGAAATAAAAACTCTGGTAAAAAATTCCCAATTTTCTGAAGTCTTATGACAAAAAAGTTCCGAGTTTTAAATTTTTTTCCTAAATTAGTGTGGGGACTGCCAATAAATCTCAGAAAATAAGATCACAGAAACTAAAGTTTTGAAGAATATAAATCCGAAGAAAAAAGTCTTAGACGTTTAAAAAAAGGACTTTTCAATGCCAAATTTTAGGACTTTATTTCCGAAAAAAAATTTCAGAAACTTTTTTGGCGGTTTCCACTGTATCCGTTTCTTGAAATTTGACCATTATCAAACTATCTATAAAATCGGAAATTTACAAGAAAAAAGAAAAATTATTCTTGTTTTAACCCAGATAACAAACTATAATCTGCTCTAAATTTATTTCAAAAAGGGACATGCACGATTCACAAGGGTACCCTTGAAAACTACCTGTATCTGATAAACAATAACGTGGTTTATTAAGCTTTAGAAATCTTTAATTTTAATAATTTATTAATTACTTCCGAAGCAAGAAATGCTCGAGTAACATTTGTGGAGAAACCATAAATAAAAATGATCAGTAAAAAATGCATATCTAATTTATCAGGCTAAGCTTTCAATGGTACCGTTGTGACTTGTGAAACACGCATGCCAATGAAGGGTTGCTTGATAATGCGTCTTTAGACCTTGCTTTTTTTTGTTTGCCATCTCACGTTTAATTTAGAATAAATTACCAACATGGTTCGCCAACATATTAAACTTGGAAAATTTGGACGAGTTCGAATCTAGCCTTATCTTTAAATTTAACCAATTCAGATTTTTTTAAACTGTTTTTAGAGCTGTTTTTATTGAGTATTTAGTCGTATGTTTCTTTAACAATATTTTTGAGACCATACTAAATATTTATAACATTTTATAACACAATTCCATCTCATCCCCCCCTATCCTACTCCATACCCCTGTATGTAACGATCTATAGAAAAGACAATTTATAATGCATTCTCCAGTTTAAACCTGATATTATGATGTTATGATAGAGTTGCGTTTTTCTTTACTAGCGTTTAAGAGTGTAGCGTTTTTTCGTTACTGGCGTTTTATATGTTATAGCGTTTTTTTATACCCCATCCTCTCTTCAATCCATTACATTGCGACTATATATCCTCCCCCCCCCCTCCACATCTACTTTTGACACACCAGATCATTTATATATAAAGTTGAAAGGGCTGGGTCTAGGGAGACCAACTACTTATACTGGGGGTCGACTATACACTCAAACTATACATACATCTATATATAAATTTGGCTTGTTTGTCTGTCTGTTTGTTTGTCTGTTTGTTTGTTTTTACACCATAATGTTCAACTAAACACAATCCATCTTTTAAGACAATGTTCAAAAAAGATAAAATAAACAACTAAAAAAACTATATTTATATTTGAAAAAAAACTTTTAAAAAAGGTTGCATAATTTTGCTAAATTCAATAAAATATTTTGAACATTTTGTTAAAGAAACATGTTTATAATATTTTTTTCTATTTTAATGTTTTGAAGTTGTCAAAAGTTATGAAATTTATGAATTTGAATTTAAATTAGAATTTTGTAATATTAAATGTAAATATTACTTCGTATGATTTAAACTTTTACTATTTCTACATTGTTTAACTAAATTTTTTTTTTCATAACACTTCAAATCTGTCAATATCCTTCTTCTAACTTTATAAAATAAATTAGAAAGTTTCAAGACTTGTTTAGAAACTAGAATACTCCATTCTAGTTTTAACAAAACATATCCATCTTTTCTTTTAAAGCTTTACTTTTAAACTGTACGTTTTACGTTAAATATGATTTTTTTTAAATCTGCGTATAACCTTTAAATATACTCAATTGTTTCTTAAATATGAGATATATATTTACTCTTGCATTTAGTATTCTTAATCTTCAAATATGTTCGTCTTATTCTTCAAAAATCATTATCATATTCTTTAAACATCCTTATCTTATTCTATAAACATCCTTATCTTATTCTTTAAACATCCTTATCTTCTTCTTTAAACATCCTTATCTTATTCTTTAAACATCCTTATCTTATTCTTTAAACATTCTTATCTTATTCCTTAAACATCCTTATCTTATTCTTTTAACATCCTTATCTTATTCCTTAAACATCCTTATCTTATTCTTTAAACATCATTATCTTATTCTTTAACCATCCTTATCTTATTCTTTAAACATCATTATCTTATTCTTTAATTATTCTTATCTTATTCTTTAACCATCCTTATCTTATTCTTAACATTAAAAATGAAGAATTTGTAAAAAAAAATGCTTACCAGTATTTGTTATTACATTGCAGTACGCACTTTTGTACTGCTCAAGGGTAAATCTAAACAAAAGATAATTTCACTTACAAAATGTATAAATTTTGTAAATCCTGGAAAACGGGATCCCTATACGATTTAAGCTTCATAGGAGGGAATTATAAATTTTGTTTTGCTATCAGTGGTCTTTGTATACATACCGTACAACTTCCTCTATAGCTTACTTCAAGTCTTGTAAGGACTTCAAATGAACCAAAAGGTCCAGTGTGTACGGATTTAATAATTTCTTCTTATATGGAGGTCTTTAACTTAATAACCAAAACAAAGAAATAAAGAAATGGTCTAATCTTCAAGACTTAATCTCAACGTCGCCTGTAAATATCAAATATCAAAGGGTGAATTTAATTAATCCGTGGATCAGCGTAAGATGAGGATTAATATATGATTCACAGCACAAAAGTTCTGGCTTAAAGGCTAATAAATATAAAAAATAATCCCTTGATAAAAAGTAAATAATGTTGAGTAGAAAAGTTGCCTGGAATTAAAGCCTCCAGACTTCTCTCTACTGGAGATTAATGGATACAACCCAAAGAAAAATCAAAGCAATGTAAACATAGAATTGCAAGGAAACATATTTATTTTTCTTCATGTCTACCAAAACAAATGGTTTGCGACTGAGAAGTGATAATTGCCAAAAATATACAACGTTTTGTGCATATACTTACAATTCCGTAAATGAGAAATCAAATTCAAAACGTCAACTAAAGGTGGGGCTGGGCAAATTTATCAATTTTCCAACAGTTCTATAATGGTTAACTAAATTCGTTAAAAAGACCAGCTTTTCAGGTATCTGTTCGTTTTTGTTCCGTTCATTTTTAGTTAACGGTATTTTTCATTCTTTTAAAAGATTACAGCTTATTAACGATCTGGAATCTTATTAACGATATTAACAAAAGACATTTTAGCAATTGTTAACGGCTAAAGCCATTAACGAGCCGTTTACGATTATTTCATGCAAAAATTGCGAGAAAATTAGAAGATGATGTTAAAAAAAAACTATAAAAAAAACATGAAAACAAAAATAAAAAAATAACAACTTTATCTATTATTTTCTGCAAGTTTCATGCAAGTTGAAGAAGAAGAATTAACTGTTCTTTTTAAACACATCTGTTTGTTCTTTTTTTATATTTATTTTTCTTCATGAACTATTATTTCAGTTCGTTGACGGTCTCAAAATAAACGTATATTGCTGTTTGTTACCCAATCCATCCCAAAGGTAACTAGTGATTGTAGCCAACTTCACATGATTAAAGTGTACAATTGTACTGTATGTAAAAGTATACTGTTGTACGAAAGTTGCATGCAAGGTTATAACGTATCCTTGCAATATTTAAGCATACTTTTGCATATATATGTGTACATAAGGTTAAAGCGTACATACCTTGGAAGATGAAGACCAGGAACAATCTGAACAGGATCAACATCCTTCCATTTGTAAACAAGATCATCTGTTGCCCACCCATCTATACAAAATAATATTAGAAAAAGAAAATTCTGAAATCTAATGTTTATTTTTCTATTTTATCTAGTTTCCCCTTAAATTAGATGGGAACTAAACCTCGGTATCTAATTATGTATAATCCTAAAACAGGAATATGATCTCTATCAAAGTTTGCACCACGACCTCTATACCAAACCAAACCAAACCAGATTCTTGGAAACATTTAACATTTTCTAAACTTTCTCTCAGCTTCAGCATAATTTGAATACAACCTTACTCAATCCTTTCTTACTCAATTCTTCCTTACTCAATCCTTTCTTACTCAATCCTTCCTTACTCAATCCTTTCTTACTTAATCCTTTCTTACTCAATCTATTTTTACTCAATCCTTTATTAGTCAATCCTTCCTTAATTAATTCTTCCTTACTCAATCCTTTCTTACTGAATCCTTCCTTACTCAATCCTTTCTTACTCAATCCTTTCTTACTCAATTCTTCCTTACTCAATCCTTTCTTACTCAATCCTTCCTTACTCAATCCTTTCTTACTTAATCCTTTCTTACTCAATCTATTTTCACTCAATCCTTTATTACTCAATCCTTCCTTACTTAATCCTTTCAGACTTAATCCTTTCTTATTTAATCCTTTCTTACTCAATCATTTCTTACTCAATCCTTCCTTCATTAATCCATCCTTACTCAATCCTTTCTTAATTAATCCTTTCTTACTCAATTCTTTCTACTTAATCCTTTCTTTTTTAGTCCTTTCTTACTCAATCTACTCTTACTCAATTCTTTCATAGTCAATCCTTGCTTACTCAGTTCTTTCTTTCTCAATCTATTCTTACTCAATCCTTTCTTTGTCAATCCTTTCTTAATTAATTCTTTCTTACTCTATCATTTCTTACTCAATCCTTTCTTACTCAATCCTTCCATACTCAATCCTTTCTTACTCAATCCTTCATTATTCAATCTTTCCTTACTTAATCCTTCCTTACTCAATCCTTTCTTACACAATCCTTTCTTACACAATCCTTTCTTACTTTAATCCTTTCTTATTTAATCCTTTCTTACTCAAGCCATTCTTACTCAATCCCTTTCTTACACAATCCTTTCTTACACAATCCTTTCTTACACAATCCTTTCTTACTCAATCCTTTCTTACTCAATCCTTTCTTACTCAATCCTTTCTTATTTAATCCTTTCTTACTCAAGCCATTCTTACTCAATCCTTTCTTACACAATCTTTCCATTCATCAAACCTACCTTTATCAATCCTTCCTTACTCTATCCTTTCTTATTCATTCCATAGCTTAATCTTTCCTTACTTTTTATTTAGTTATCAAAATGTCATTTTAATAATATTTGGAAGGTTATTTTTACTTAAAGAAAATACAGTTTTTTAGGAAAGTTGAAGTTTAATTTGAAATATGTAGATATCATAACTTTCAAATACAATTTGAATATTTTATGCAATGTTTGACTCTTTTATCCTTGACATAACAAATTGTGTAAGATGTCATGTTGGGTAGGAATCTTTGCAAAATTTAAGAATATTTTGCAAAAGTTTATTTTGAAACCCCCAGAGGGAATCTATACCTTAATGCAAAAATTTTATTTTGCCGATATGGAAATTTTAAAGTTTTGAAAATTTACTTTATTTTGTTATTTTTTTCTTATTTTCAATAAAAAAATGTACGTAACGTTTATCTAGTAATTGATATAGAGTGAGTTATCACAATCTTTAATTAAAAATTACTTTGAAATACCAAAAAAAAATTATTATTCAGCGTAGTGCACAAAACTCTGTAAAAGGTAGACGCCTGAAAGCAGTCTAATTAAGTTAAAATTCGTTGTATTCATTGTTTTCTGTGGCCCACAGAAGATTATAATGTTTTTAAATTAGATATACAGTGAATGTATAAGATCTGTCCCCAGAGAATATAATGTATAATATATAATGTTACTAACACGTAAATAAAAATAGAATTACATTTTTATATATTTTCCGAATAATTTATCAATTGTGAAATAATTTGAATGTCTGATTTTAGATTGCTTTTCTATTTTAATCCAGGAAAGGATTTTAAATCAAAGTCTTGGAAATGGAAAAATCTTTTATTCTTCCAATATGTGAATATGTGAATGTAGACTGATCGTTTTTTATAACAGAATTGTTCTTGCTTGGTAGTAATAGTTGATCTTGTTGTATGGATAGTTGATCTTGTTGTTGGAATAGTTGATCTTATTGTAGGAATAGTTGATCTTGTTGTTGGAATAGATCATCTTGTAGGAAAAGTTGATCTTGTTGTGGGAATAGTTGCTCTTGTGTTAGGAATAGTCTCCTCTTATATGGGAAATTTGTTTCTTGTTGGACCAAAATGTTGATCTTGTTTACCTTGAGATATTGTATTTATCCTAAATATATCCTGCAAACAAGTTTATCTCCAGAACCCAGTTTTATTTCTAACTTGTCTGTTAAATCTTACAATTTTCAATCCATCCCTTTTAAAAATTTTGAAAATCCGCGAAATTTTTTGTAAAAATCCGCGAATTATTTTTGTTTTGTTTTACGATGTACACAAAGAGAACATGTTCACAACTAATTTAGAAGATGGGCGCGAAGCGCCCTCTTAGGCTAGAAAGAAGGGCGCGAAGCGCCTTGAATTTCTAGTCATATAGAAATCAGAGAGTACTATACATCATGTATAAATCAGAGAGAGGCGATATCAAATTATTTTCTTCCGTTCAAAGTTAATTTGTCTCTTGAATACAATTAACAAGAAAGTTTGCAATTCTACCAGTCCAAGAAACAGTTGTTTATATTTAGATGAATATTCATGAAACGATCTTATTTCAATCTTAAAAGAATTTCTACCTGCTTTTTAAAGATTTTAGTACACTTTGCATTTCAAGATCACCCTTAATTGATTTTACAATTAGCTCTATAGATCAACGTTACAGAGTCAGAGTCTTGATTTTGTAAAAAATGTATAATAATAATGATATTTAATTCTAAACTGAAGTTATTTTCAGTCAAAACTTGATTAAGAAATTTATCAGGATTTTTAAATATTCTTTTTACAATTCATTTTCGAATTATTTGTATATTTTCCAATTTTTTTGCAAGCGTTGAACTTTTAGGTAAGTATACAGTCGTCTTCGTATATATCAATACAATAATGACGACTTTCGATTTCGATTTTTTATTTCTACCAAGCTTTCACACAGCATGGATACATTTAAACATGGAAACAGAGAGCAGCTGTCAATTAACAGCTTCTTTTTGTTTTCGTGTAAACTTAACCAGAAATAGGAAAAAGTCTTGTCCATAATTATAGTTTTCAAAAATTAATAATAAAAAATAATAAAGATACTTACAGCTGGCAATCTGTAGAACACAAACTTGTTTATCCAGAGGGTAGAGACGTAAATCCATAGGACAAGCTAGGGTTAACGATATCCTAAATATATCAATATCCATAGGATAAGCTAGGGTTAACGATATCCTAAATAAATTGTATTTATATATCTATAGTACAAGCTAGGGTTAACGATATCCTAAATATATTGTATTTATATATCCATATGTAAATTACTAGTGTTAATCATGTTCTAAATGTATTGTGAAATATCGAGACCAAATCTGAATATATTGATATCATTAAGCATGTCTATAACGCAACATTTGTAAAAACAAAAACCTATTAATTAATCCATTCATTTATTCATTAATTCAAAATCAGAAAAAAATTGAATGATTTATCGTTTTACTTTTTGATCTTAAAGAGATCGAAGACAAGATCTCAGATTTATAATAGTTGAGTGGCAGCTCCGTTTATACCTTTGTTTGTGGTAGTACCCTTTATACCTTTGTTTGTGGCAGTACCCTTTATATCTTTGTTTGTGGCAGTACCCTTTATACCTTTGTTTGTGGCAGTACCCTTTATACCTTTGGTTGTGGCAGTACCCTTTATACCTTTGTTTGTGGCAGTACCCTTTATACCTTTGTTTGTGGCAGTACCCTTTATACCTTTGTTTGATCAAGGATCAATAAGATATTCTTTTTTATTCTAAAAATTGATTATTGTCAATTGTGGTTTTTTTGTAAAAGTGATTCGTGGATTAACGCACATACAGTTACGCATATACAATCTCTCTAAAATAGATTGATAATCAATTAGTGATCAATTATGCAGTAAATCAATTCAAATGACATTATACAAACAGTTTTCAGTTGTAAACAGCTCTCTGAATGAAAGATAACCTTTATAACTCTTAATACAATACTTCTAAAAGAGACTGTTCTGCAATTTTAAGTGACCCTTCACTACGTTACCCGTTAAATTTTGATCTGATCAATAATGTGGGAGATATCCTCGTTTTTCTAGCTTAAAAAGTGTTGAATTATGACAATTTTTTCCACTGTTTCTGAAGCACGAAATCTGCAAGCCACTGGTACTAAACAATCAACACCAAAAATAACGAATTTTCAAAAAATATATTGATATTTCGCACATTCCAGATCAGTTAAAACTTGGTAGGGGTACTGTTGTGAATCTGAAATGCCTCCATGTTCACTTGAATTAACGTTGATAGTCTCTGTAAATCCAGATTTCCAAACTAGATAAACTGACAGTTGGCAAAATAATTAAATATTAAATGAAATGTATAACTGAAAAAAATACAAAAATAATTTTTATTAATTGCAGTATTCTATAGTCAACAAAAAATACACTATTTGAAGTGAAAAACGGAAAGTTTTGATTTGGAAAAAAATTCAGAACTAAATTTTAGACAAGCCAGCGCAAAGCTGTAGATTGTTTCATTTAAAAAATAAAAATAGTTAAAAGGTTTTAAAAAACATTTATTTCGATTTGCTTTTATATAGTGTAAATTAAATTGATATTAGATTTTATTTTTGAGACAAGCTTTTCCGGATATTGAAAATATTTGTAATGAATTTTTTATAAAAACGATTTACTTCGTTTTAAGCTGCGGATATTAATTTAAGAACAAAAATATATAGATTGTTGAACACTTTCCTGGTGGGGGGGGGGAGGGGGGATATCATCCACTGGCTTCGAAGCAAGAACAAATCTTACAAAAAAGTAGGGTTGACCGTTGAAGTGGCCGGTTTTCGATATCGTATTATTCATCTTCGTGCACAACGTTGAATACAGGCTGTCTAACGAAACGACAGTTGAGAGACGACTTTAGGTCGTTGTTAATCATTGAAATAGCTTGCGGAAATTAATTTGTCAAACAATTTTCGAAGTGATTTTCTTCAATTTATTATATTCCATGACTCGCATTTCCAAAATGTGCCTTTTTTCGTTTCGTTCATATTTTGACAATTTCTGTTTTAATTGAAATCCTAACCAAGTTTTTGAGCACATAAAGTTTATAAGTACAAATACAGACCACATTCTGGAAATCTCAGGACTTGGGAAATTTAGTGTTTGTTTGTTAAAGTATGCTGACAAATGAATGCCGCAAATTTGTTTAGATATAATAGACGATCTTTAAACTGTTTCATTTTGTGGGACACCCTGTATGTGAGAAATATAAACCAGTTTCATATCATCAGTTTTAACGATTTCAAATTTTACTGAGTAAAACAAAAAACAAAGACAATATTTAGAATAATTAAAAGAAAAAATAAAGACGATATTCCGAATAATTAAAAGGAAAACAAAGACGACATATATTTCACAGATATCTTGATCACGCTACATTATACCAATGATTTGGTTTAAGATGTATTTTAGAACTCTAGGTTGTCATTAACGTGAAATCTTAGTAAAATGATGATGCTTGAAAAAATTAATTACAATTTTTCATTAAAAATATCCAGTAAAACATTCTACATAATTCAACCATCTTATCATTTTCAATGGAAATTAACCAAAGTTAGATTAAAAAAAACTTTGGAAGATTGAAAAGAAAATATTTCTTTTAGAAATGTTATTCTAAAACAAATTTTAAGAGAGAATATTCTTAATAAAATATAAATGGAATACAGAAGCACGAGAAAAGGGCCAACATGAACATTATTTTCATTTTCCCGGCGGAAGAACTTTCTTTTGCAAAATTTGAATGCCAAAATGCCGGTGTTACGTTAAATAAGGCCCGTGCGTTATATTTGGTCCGGGTGAGTGTTACATGTGAAATCCATGTACAAAATTGATTGGAGGGGGAAGGGGGGGGGGTCAAAAAATTGTTTACTTTGATGGACCCAAAGCATGCACATTATCATTGTTATTGAAACTGTTAAAATTTTTTGTTTCCCCCCCGTTCTATCATTTTTGTACATAACCAGCGGTAATTTCCTAATATGCGATTTTTTGACCCCCCTCCTATCAATTTTGTACATGGATTTCACATGTAACACTCACCCGGACCAAATATAACGCACGGTCTGGATGTAACGCTACACCGGGAAAATGGAATGTACACTAGTGTACAATAGTGTACACTAGTGTACAGTTTGAACTTAATGGGAAGGAATTGAGTCTTTGACACAAACTCTGGTTTTCTATCCCATTATCTTTACAACCCGATGGGGTAAACCTTAGATATTTCAAAATACGTATTTTGTCAGGTTATATATTCAAAATTTGAAATATCAAAAGTTTATACCATCAGGTTGCAGAGATATAGGGATCAGAAAATTTCGGTTTGTTACGAAGACTAAATTCCTTTCTACCAAACCAGAATGTCTGGAATTCCAAATGTTGATTGTTAAAGTCTGCTTTATTTCCTTTTTTGTGGTTTGAACAAACATCAACACCAAATTTTAAATATTCTATTTCAAACCTGGTTTTCTGAAAATTAGAATGCAAATATTTATTTTCTATGTTTTCTGACAAAATAGATAATCATTTTTTTAAAATAAAACTCCTTGCAATTAAATGTGTTAACAATAATAACCGGTTTTACAATTAAAGATCTGTGTATACCGATGTCAAGCTTGTCATCTGCTAATACATAGTTTCATGAAATTATGTCTGCATTCCCTTTTAAGATTAGATTTACATGCCAAAGGGAATAACTCATAAACATTTCTTCACAAATGCTAAAATTAAAAAGAGTAATTTTGCAACAAAGAAAACAAATATTATAATTACCCTGTCCACCCCCCCCCCCCTGCCGTTCTATCATCAAAATATTACATTTATGTTTCAATTGAATAGAGAGATGAAAAAAATTTAAATATATCCCCTGATACTTATATACCTCCCAGGCTTTCACTACCAACCACCTCCCCAACCTCGCCCAACCCCCAGTGTCCAGTATCCAGCAAGGTTTTAAACGAAAATTAAATTCATTTAATTCTAAAAGAATCGATAATCAATATTTAGCTCTCAGGGCGAATATATTACTTTAATTTCAACATTATAAATAATAATAATTATTTCGTGGATTTTTTAACAGTTTTAATTGTTAGATTTCTAAGATAAAAATTTTTGAAGACATTATTCTTTATTTGGACCGGCGCACAGTGGGCTAGTATTTGGACCGGCGCACAGTGGGCTAGTATTTGCAAAAAATGCCACAACTATTTATAGCTTAAATATATACATGTTTCTAGGGAATTCATTTTCGGGGTTATTTTTTCTCTTGGAGCGGTCGTGACCTCACAGGTGGTCATTGAAAAGTGGTCAAGTGTTGTCATAGGTACAGTTAAACTCATAATAAGCCATACATCGAAAGAATGCATCAAATGTCGTATTCTTCACTCTCTGATAATGGAATGTTGCAGATATTTTTTTTAATTAAATGATTATATGGAGCACTTTAAAACTGTTCGCGCATATTAATAGTTATCAATTTATTTTCCCAAATACGTAAAATAGAATAAAACCCATTGAACATTTTTCAAGACGACATTTGATAAATTATTTCGATGCATGGCTCATTTAGGGACTAGGATTTAACTGTAGTAAAAACAAGGTTATAGCAAGTGATATATCTAAATCCATGAAAAAAGCCCAGGGAGTTCATTTCTGAGGTTAATTCTCTTCTCTTCTCTAAGTGGTCATGATCTTCTCTAGGTGGTCATTGAATGGTGGTCAAGGGTAGGCATAAGTCATCGGAAGGAAAAAAATATTTTTCTTGAAATATATTGATATGGATATTAAAAGATAGAGTTTTAAAAATGCCGAACAGAGCCAAAGAGGTTTCCTGTTCATGTAGATTTGAAATCATCTTAAAAATCCTATACATTTTGACATCAAAAATCTTAAAATAAAGATAGAAAAAAAAATCTGTTTTGCTAATTAATTAGTATCTAAGGGAGGATATACGGAATGGTGGCTTAAAAAGGGTAAAAATAATCTTCATTTTATAATATGTAGGCTGTAGGCTGTATATTTAATTACAATTTTTTAGTCTGGGGAAGGGTAAAACATTGCATTGTTTTTGTAACAAACACTATGTTTCGCTACTTAGCGATTTCCCTAAAGACCTAATATATATACCGTGTGGTATTTCTCAAGACCGGATTGTAAGACTTCCTTCTCTCAACGCTCTCCATAACAAAAGGATGATAATAAGGTTCCAAACGTTTATTTCTCTGAGTCTTCAATCTAAATAAGTTTAATAAACCCACAGAAAAAGCTTTGAGTGATAAATCATACGAATACAACAAATAATCCACTCAGGCATTAAAAAACTGTGGCAAGGAACCAACAAACACATATATAAATATCAATCATAATATAATCAAACGATAAGCATACATATATATATAAGAAATAATTACCGCAGTGATCCTAGAATTATAGACACGGTTACACTTGCAAGACAAATAAACATATACTAATACAAAAACTGTTCACTCCCACGCGAGAAATCTTGCGCCTGTGTAGTCAGTCTGTAAACAGCTTCTAAAGTTAGTTTTTCACAATACGTTCTGTACAGATCCGCAGGGAGAACTCAGAAACTCACAGGGACACCAACTAGACTTCATACACATAGCATGGCTCGCGTAACACTCGCCCAGCCAAGAGCAAACGAAAAAGTTCTTCTGCACCCTGCGACCTGAACTCCTGGCAACTAGACCAGACCTGAAATACAACACTGGGATCTTTGGATTCACTTAACCACACACGGTTTAAAACATCCTGTCCTCCCAGGGAACATCCAACTCTAGATCCATCTCCTCAAGCAGCGAAACCCTAACTGATCCCTCAATCATCTCATCATAGGTCGGGGTTCGCTCCACAACCCTCCTGGAGAACCTCAAAGCTGCTCTCATCCTCTTAGGAGAGGCAACCTCTTCTGTCCTCCCCTCCTCAGCCTCCAGGAACACATCATCCTCCTCATCCAACATCACCACCTCCTCAGATCCATCCTCCTGCAGAGGCCCGGAGACACTCTCTCCGAACCCATTCCTACCTCTGGATGAACCAGGAGAAGGCTGGGACGGAGAGAGACCAACTGGCTCCTCAGCATTAGACTCAGCCACACTCTCCCTTGAGCTCCTCATCCTCAACCTCTTCAGCTTCCCCGGCTTAGAGCTCTTCTTCCGCTTCACACCAGACCTCACCTTGGGATTGGGTAGAGGAACCTCTTCTCTCCACCGAGTTCGCTCCTCATACTCCCAGTCTTCTGAGAGCTTGGTCAATCGATCAACTCTCATCCTTCTCACTCTCAACTCCTCCTCACACTTCCTCAAACCCTCAGACTCCTCTTCCAGCGACTGGAGTACTGCAAGCTTCAGCCTCTTCTCCGTAATCTCCACCACCGGAGCCTTCTTGTCCATGATCCTTAGGTAACATAACCGCATGGCATCATACAGGCCTCCATAAAATTGCTGGAAACCTACATTCTTCTCCATCCTCTCAAAGAACTTGTGCAGATCCTGAGGGTTCATCCTGGCCCACTCCAAAAGAGACCATCTCTGGCATCTCCCTATCCTCGTACACTTCTCCCCTATCTCCTTACTCTTTACCTTCTCCATATCCAATACCAACAACGGGATCCTCAAACCCTTCGGCCTCTCCAATCCTCTGAAACTCTCCACAGGTTTCAACCAAACTTGCTTCTCCAGCTCTCCAAGCTCCAGTCCAAACCTAGCATACTCCTTCTCCTCTCTCCCAGGGGGCTCCAACCTCCTTCCCTTGGACCAAGTATATCCCACCTGGGCCAGGACATCCATCTGGACCAAAAACCACTCCCTCACCTCCAGTACATACCGACATCCTCCAGAAGTAGGGGCAGGCCACTTCCCTAAGATCTGAGTCCATAACCTGATCAAAGGAGGAGATAACTCACACAGCTTCTCCCTCTCATTTCTATACCTCAGAGAAAGAACCATCTCCTCCCTTGTCTCAGCTTGCTCCTCTGCCTTCTGGTGATACTCCACTCCTTCCAGCGACACCATCAGGAACTCCAGGAACCAGTCCGCCGCCTCCTTCTGGTTGCATTTCATGTACTTACACAATATCTCAGGGTCCGGGAAAACATCTCTCAGCAACAATCCTGCCAGGATATTGTAGGTCATGAACCCGAACTGGATATCCCCTAACGCGTAACACTTCAGGGACTCTGGAATCAGCTGCCACCTCTCTCCCCACCAGTCATCACCTGTAGAAACATTCTTGTTCAGTAGGGTTCCAATCACCTGCACTCCCATAGCTGTCATGTTCCTTGACTGGAACTTATACCCGGCTAGAACGGCTAGAGACGTAAGATCAATAAAACCTCTCTCTAACCTTACTTCTTCACCAGCAATCAAGGAGTAAAACTCCTCCACTCCCCGAATATCTCTCCGGATTGCAAGTCCGGCAGATACAGGGAGATCACGGAGTAACTCAAGAAGCTCTGGCTGAACCGTCATCCTCTCCAACACGTACTCCTTCCTCTTGTTTCTCCTCAGATCAAGTGAAACTAGGCAAGTCCTTGACACTCCATTCCCGAACATAATCTTGACAGGAATCTGCTTAAAAGTATCCTTAGAGGCACCCACCATCATCTCAGGATCGCACTTCCTCTTCAGAACCGCATTCCTGGGATCAATCGTAGCTCTCCCGGCCATCCTAAGAGTATCAAAGTATGTTGCCTTTACATCCTCCACGTCCAGAGATACAATCCGGGTTCCAAACATTTTCTGATCCGCATCCTGCATCTTCTCAACCCATTTCCTCACCTCTAATATCTCAGAGGCTGAGGATACTCCACAGATCAACTCTCTCACCTCAATCCTGTCCAGCATCTTTAGATCCAGTCCCCTAATCCTCTGATACTTCTCCAGTTCCTCCAGCTTAGGGTACTTCCAGGCATCAATCCGCTTGGCATCCTCCACCAAGAAATCCAGGAGAGGGGCATGAAGAGGCAAAAACTGGTCCAGGGTCAGCTTGCTAGGCCAGTCCAACCCAGAGTGAGATACTCTCCTGAGATACAGATCCATGTACCTCTCATCTCCTCCTGTATTAATCCTGTGAGTGTTTCCCGCCAACTCTCCTACCATGCCAATCTTATTGGCTATCCTGGTCTCTCCCCAAACCTTGGGAACCTGGGCCGGGATCAACATCCTCATCCTCTCCTCGAACTCTATACTCCGCTCCGCTGTCCATCTCTCCTTCACAGCCTTCCCGAAATCCTCCTTCGTCAGCAGTCTAGATAAATACACCTTTAACATTTTGACAACTCCTATCCAAATATCATCCATCATACCAGTGATTAAAATTATGTGTGCTCTGTTTATTAAGATACTAACCCCCCCCCATCATGCAGCAAACTTTGGACATCAGTATAATTTTGCACTCGGAGCTAATGCTCCGAGGTCTGGTGACCTTTTGCACAATCATTAAAATGATCTAGGGTATTGCTTAAAAACTCCCCCACTGCATAAACTATACTGACGTCCCTCATACTCCTTACCACTGTTTGCTCATTTCCCTTGAGAGTAACTTTAGACCCACTAACTCCCGTTACCCTCCCAAGTTTCCAATACACAGACTCCTTGGAGCAGCTAGAATCATTAAACACAAAGCACACAATATCATTAATCACTGGGGTTCGACCAGACTTCAACCATTTGTTAGGCCTCAAACTCAAAAAATGAAGGTTATCAATAAAACCCTGGTACCATTGTAGGTAAATGGTCCGGTTTCTTTCAAGAATCTTTGTGAAATTTGAGCTCATTTCCAAATCAATCCCACTTCCCTCCAAAGATCTATAATTGTTCCGCCCTAATTTCAATCTATTGGGGGTAATAATCTCATAACCCAGGGCAGTTTCATTTGAAGTATTTCCTAAAGCTAGGGGGAGGTTATCTATCGAGTTGGATATCCTAGAGAATAATGTATCCCACTGTAGGCAGGTCATGGGATGAGAACTATTCACCCCCATCTTCTCCATAGTTTCTCTGAGAACCCTGATCCTTCTCTCAACTCTTCCCCTCTCAGAGTGCGCCTCAGCACTGGAAACAATAATCTTCATCCCTAGGTTGTCTTGTACCATCGCATCCAGGTCCCTCACGGAGAACTTCGCGTACTGCAGGGCCTTGAGCTGGGTTCCATTATCCACATATACAAAACTAGGTACTCCATACCGGTTTGAATGTCGCTCCAGAGCTGCACATACATCTTGAGTTTCAATTCCTTCCAAAGCCATTATGTTAGTAGCTCCAGTGAGCAGACATACTATAACTAACGCATAGATCTTGATATCATCCAGCTTGACCATGAATCCTTTCTCCACCAGATCCCTGTGTACTTTCCTCATTCCATCCTTGACAACCTCTGATTTCTTACACTGGGTTTTGTAGACCTTCAACGCTTGACTGTAGTTACTCGGGTTGCTGTGAACTGCTGTCAGGAACTCAACCGGATTCTTCAGGAACGGATAATTCACTGTAATCTTCTTGTTGATCACATCAATCTTGACACTCTCCTCGATAAGTTGCTGCTCTCTTGCTTCTCTGAGAGAGATTGCAGTACGCTTACTAGAAGTTTTGCAGTTTAAACATTTTGAACATTCTGCACACCTAAAACCTCCTCCTTCTTCAGAGTCTTCATCATCCATTGCATTCCTAAACTTTGCCATTGGAACCTTTGCCTTGAACACTCCGTAATTTTCCTCAGAGCTGCTCTTGGCTGTGCTGTGCTGGGCTGTGCTGATAACACAATTTGGAGAATTACACTCCACCGTGTTTACAACCACACTCCCTGGTTGCACATCTTGATCATGCAGGGCTGTATTGGACTCACGTACTGGAGAACTACAGTCCCCAGCGGGTCCACTTACACTCCCTAGGTTTATCTGCTCCTTGATGATCTGCTCCATATGCACTCTACACGCCTTTCCTTGAGATTCAAGGATTGAGTTCAACCTTTGGTGATCATCTAGGCTTGATTCAAAGTCGTCTTCCACTTCTCCGCTACAATCAACGATATCTTCCTCAATTATAGGGTGTGGATTAACCGTCAGACCTAATTTCTCATTTGTTGTTATTGCATAACAATGCTGCTCAACCTCATCATTCATATTCTCCATTATCCTTTCTCTTATCAAGAACACAGCATTTGACATCTCCGAATACTTCTCATCATTTCCTCTGGTGAAGGATTTATGTGGGCCTGCAAAAATTATTCTTGAACCGTAGACGTCTTTGAACGGACTTAAGTACACAGCTACTCCCGACGGTAGTACCTTTATCAGCACAGGATCCAGGTTCGTGTTCTTTATTCCCAATAATAGATGAACTTTAGAACCACCCACCTTCTCTGGAAGAACTACATCCTTCTCCTCGTCCTTGGCTTGATCCAGATACTCTTGACAAATCTCCGTCAGTTCATAGGTTCCAAAACCTCCGGTGACGTCATCCATGCCTACACATACTACTTCATGATACTCTCCTCTTTCTCCAGGTCCTAGATTGAATCTAAACGTACCATGGTTCGATCTAACCTTGCTGCCTCCTACCACAGTGAGGTTGGTGGGATTACTTGAAACCTTCTGCAAACCTTCCTTCTCTGCCAGCGATCCATCGATGATGTGGATGTTTGCTCCCCTGTCAAAAAACACCAGAGCCTCCGAGCTCCCAATCTTGATGGTTTGCATTAAATAGCAGGAATGTTCAGGTACTTCATGAATAATTTTCTCCGGAGATATAGTGTCCATCCGTCCTGTCTCCGAGTCTATGGATGGAGCAGGTATATTCTCATATTTCTTCTGATCCCATCCTAGTGCATTAGCTCCAGGTCCCATAGAAAACACTTGGTAGGTATAGTTGACCACAAACTTGATTGATGCATCCACGATCATCGTTCCCAGCTTCCCTAGGTACTGTTCCAGGTCCCTTCTCATCTCTTTAAATGGAGCTCTTAAAGTTGCATGCTCCTTTTTCCAGCAGAAAAATACAGACAACGGAGCAAGATTCTTAGGTTGAGCCCAAACTGCACATCCTAGGGCTGTATTGGACTCACGTACTGGAGAACTACACTCCCCCGCGGGTCCACTTACACTCCCTAGGTTTATCTGCTCCTTGATGATCTGCTGAAATGATTTCCAGGTTTCCTGCTCCATATGCACCCTACACGCCTTTCCTTGAGACTCAAGGATTGAGTTCAACCTTTGGTGATCATCTAGGCTTGATTCAAAGTCGTCTTCCACTTCTCCGCTACAATCAATAATATCTTCCTCAATTATAGGGTGTGGATTAACCGTCAGACCTAATTTCTCATTTGTTGTTATTGCATAACAACGCTGCTCAACCTCATCATCCATATTCTCCATTATCCTTTCTCTTATCAAGAAAACAGCATTTGACATTTCCGGATACTTCTCATCATTTCCTCTAAAGAAGGACTTATGTGGGCCTGCAAAAATTATTCTTGAACCGTAGACGTCTTTGAACGGACTTAAGTACACAGCTACTCCCGACGGTAGTACCTTTATCAGCACAGGATCCAGGTTCGTGTTCTTTATTCCCAGTAATAGATGAACTTTAGAACCACCCACCTTCTCTGGAAGAACTACATCCTTCTCCTCGTCCTTGGCTTGATCCAGATACTCTTGACAAATCTCCGTCAGTTCATAGGTTCCAAAACCTCCGGTGACGTCATCCATGCCTACACATACTACTTCATGATACTCTCCTCTTTCTCCAGGTCCTAGATTGAATCTAAACGTACCATGGTTCGATCTAACCTTGCTGCCTCCTACCACAGTGAGGTTGGTGGGATTACTTGAAACCTTCTGCAAACCTTCCTTCTCTGCCAGCGATCCATCGATGATGTGGATGTTTGCTCCCCTGTCAAAAAACACCAGAGCCTCCGAACTCCCAATCTTGATGGTTTGCATTAAATAGCAGGAATGTTCAGGTACTTCATGAATAATTTTCTCCGGAGATATAGTATCCATCCGTCCCGTCTCCGAATCTATTGATGGAGCAGGTATATTCTCATATTTCTTCTGATCCCATCCTAGTGCATTAGGATGGAAGTTAGAACTATCAGCAATCACTTCTTGAATGGAATTGACAAGCTCTGCAGGAACATCCGTGTGCACTTGAGCAGAAATGTGTACAAACCAATCCTGGATCATCTCCACCTTCTCGTCCAGCTTAGTATCCAGATTGTGTACTCTAGCCTCTAGCCTATCAAACCTCTGAACCTCCAGATCCAGTTTCTCCCAAATCTTGGAATTACTGTTCTCCAGGATCCCAATCTTATCTCGCAGCTCCAAATACATAGCTTCCGCTCCATGCACTGTTGTGGATAACTTCCCCATCCCACTGATGACGTTGTTAACCTTCTCCTCAACAATACTCTGGCGTTGATTCATCAATCTTACCCATTGATCCTTCTGACTATCAGCATTCAATCCTTTTGCAGACAGTCTTGATATTACTTCCTCTAAAGATCCGTTCAGGTCCAGATCTAACGATCTCCGGATGGTTACTCCTTCAGGTTGCAGAACTCTGGGAGTATTTAGGCTAGGCAGAACAGAGTCTGATTGGACAAACCCTAAACCACCCATTCTATCTGGCAAATACACTAACAGTGAGGGAATAGCTCAATAAATTAAATCTCTTGGTATAGTCCAGTGCTCGTCCCTTCAAGATATTGACCAAGAAGGTACTGACGGTGGAACATAAATCTCAGGTAAACTTCATCCAATCATGAACATTCCATTAACATTCAATTTCATAACTTAGAACTTGTTCACTCGATTTGTCACTATATTTTTCCGATTTGGCCAATATACTGACAACAAGAAACAAATCCAGTTTATAATTGAATTAAATGTCCCGCCTCAATTTACTAGATATAGATCTAATAAATGATAAGAGTTAGGATTATTAAAGGATCTCAGTTTAATAAAGCTTCCTTGTAAGCTTATTCCTACATCAGTCCGTATATTTTCCAATTCAGGCAATATAGCGGCGACGAGAAATTTTGCTAAATCTCAATTTGTTAACCGGTACCCTACAAGGTTGCAATTGAATGTTTCACTACTTAGCGATTTCCCTAAAGTCCTAATATATGTACCGTGCGGTATTTCTCAAGATAGGATTGTAAGCCTTCCTCTTCTCAACGCTCTCCATAACAAAGGATAATAATAAGGTTCCGAACGTTTATTTCTCCGAGACTTCAATCTAAATAAGTTTAATAAACCCACAGAAAAAGCTTTTGAGTGATAAATCATACGAATACAACAAATAATCCACTCAGGCATTAAAAAACTGTGGCAAGGAACCAACAAACACATTTATAAATATCAATCATAATACAATCAAACGATAAGCATACATATATATAAGAAATAATTACCGCAGTGATCCTAGAAATTTAAGCACGGTTACACTTGCAAGACAAATAAACATATACTAATACAGAAACTGTTCACTCCCACGCGAGAAATCTTGCGCCTGCATAGTCAGTCTGTAAACAGCTTCTAAAACAAGTTTTTCACAATACGTTCTGTACAGATCCGCAGGGAGAACTCAGAAATTCACAGGGGCATCAAATAGACTTCATACACGGAGCATGGCTCGCGTAACAAACGATTTCTTCCATAGTTTAGAAGTCCATTTACAGAGAAACCACAAGGTTACCCTTTTGAATCTGCCCCTTTACAAATGGAGTCACTAGAAATTACCTCAGCAGTCCCTTCATGGGTTAATAAAACATGTTAATGGGTTACTACAGGGAACATCAGGAAATAAAACTAATTTCTTTTCATCGCATTTTTAATTGTCCCGTGCAAATTATTTACACTATTGAAAACCCACTTTATGGCTTCTCCTAAAAAGAAAAAGTGTTTTTATTGAGGCAAAAGTGCTGAATCATTCTGTGTCAATATACACCCTCCTCCTCCTCCCACTCTCCCTTCCCATTCCCATTTCCATCATCCTCCCTCCCATCCTGTAATCCCATAAAAAATCCTCCAAAATTATCTTTTTATCAATTCACATCAGTATAAATTCTTTTATAATATTAAGTAAGTTTGATACCTGGCAATATCAAGATCAAATATATCAAGCCTATGAATAAAATGGGGCAAATAAAAAGCATCAGCTGAGAAATTTTACACTTCTGTTTTAATTTGTAAAATTTTCGATCGATTTTCTATAATTTGATGCCATTTGAGGGTTTGTTAGCACTAAAATTGAGAACATTGAAGCGTCTTAAAGTATACGATTTTGTTAAGTTCGTATATTTCTTTTCTTTGTATTTCGAACACATTATTAGGGTCTGAAATAGAAAAAAAAAACTCTAAATTATGTCAAAAATCTTAGGTTTATTTTACAAAACTAGGATCTAAATAAATCAAAAGTTTAATTATTTTAGAACTATATATACTCTAAATAGTATTTAAGCGATCGTAAATGTTTCGAAGATTTTTAAAATGTACAAAAATTTGAACATCTAACTTTTATGAGAGTTATCTTTTTATCTTTCATTTATCTTTTAATTCATAATATTTTTCATCATATTCATCAATCTTTTAATTCATGATATTAATTTTAAAATTAATTCATCATTTCCTTTGAGACAACTTGCGAGAGATTTCTTCAATTTATTAAAAAAATACTTCACAAAAGATTGTTGTGTTTATCAAAAATAGAAATAAAAAACTTTAAAAGCCTTTATTTAGACTTTTGCTTTAGAAAACACTACTTGCAATGAATGATTTTCATATTATATACTATGTAGTTACAAATTAAATAATTCTTTCTGACGTTAAAGACCTTAATAAAGACGACTTTCATTTGTCTTAATACTGATTCTGACTTTTATTTATATTTTAGTTCCAGTAACTGAGGTTGGAACAGTGCTAGGTATGCTGACTAACCTACCCTGTAACATGACTCCGGCACTACCCGGAGACAAGGTTCTCCTGGTTCTCTGGTACAAGGACGGATACGGGAAACCATTGTATAGCTTTGATCTGAGAAACATTCAGGTACACCCATCCTTTCACCAGATTCACTCTAATAGTAACATCTAAATGGGACAGTTCTGTTTAAAGACGAGCAATATCCCTTAAACCCTCATCTCAGAAAATTATTAATTTTAAAATTTGAAGTTCTCTGTAAAAAGTGACGAAATTAAAAAAAAGACAAAGAATAAAAATATCAGGATTACTGATTACTTGCCTAAAACTCTAATTGTCTGAACACTATATCTTTGCAACCTCAAGCTATACAACTTTGATACTTAAAATTTTATCTATATGGTCTAGCACTATTATTAAACACCAGGTTTAGAAAATATCGGTTTAGAAAATATCAGCTTTAGAAAATATCAGGTTTAGAAAATATCATGTTTAGAAGATATCAGACTTAGAAAATATCATGTTTAGAAGATATCAGGTTTAGAAGACATCAGGTTTAGAAGATATCAAGTATAAAAGATATCAGGTTTAGAAGATATAAGGTTTAGAAGATATAATGGTTTAGAAGATATCAGGTTTAGAAGATATCAGGTTTAGAAGATATCAGGTTTAGGATATATCAGGTTTAGAAAATTAGAGTTCAGGATGAGTAATCAGTTTTGTTTATTTAAATTATTCACCAGTATTTACAGAAAATTTACACTCTGAAAATATTCAAAAATATATGATATACTATTGAAATATTACTACTGATGGTTGTGCAGGGAAAGGCTGATGTTATCTGGGCTAGCGAGCTACGTGATAGGGTCAATCTAAACATTAAATCTGATCCAACAGCTTTCCTCACGTTTATGGGGGTAGAGGAGCAGGACAAAGGGATGTACAGGTATGGAATGTTTTTATTCAGAAATTTGGAAATTCCGGATTTAGAACGTATCATACCATAGCCTAGTTGAACAGTACTGTATCATACCATAGCCTAGTTGAACAGTACTGTGTCATACCATAAACTAGTTAAACAGTACCGTGTCATACCATAGCCTAGTTGAACAGTACTGTATCATACCAAAGCCTAGTTGAACAGTACCGTTCTGTACCGTCAACTAGCTGAACAGTACAGTACCGTGTCATACCATAGCCTAAATGAACAGTAACGTTCTGTACTAACTAGCTGAACAGTACAGTACTGTATCATAGCCTAGTTGAACAGTACTGTATCATACCATAGCCTAGTTGAACAGTACCGTTCTGTATCGTCAACTAGTTGAACAGTACAGTATCGTACTGTCAACTAGATACCTAGTTGAACAGTACCGTTCTTTGCAGTCAACTAGCTGAACAGTACAGTACCATACCGTTGCCTAGCTGAACAGTATAGTACCGTAACGTTTTCTGATTAAACAGTACAGTACCGTATCATTTTCTGATTAAACAGTGCAGTACCGCACCATTTTTTAATTAAACAGTACAGTACCGTACCGTTTCCTGGTTAAACAGTACAGTAAAGTACCGTTTTCTGATTAAACAGTACAGTAAAGTACCGTTTTCTGGTTAAACAGTACAGTAAAGTACCGTTTTCCGATTAAACAGTACAGTAAAGTACCGTTTTTGGTTAAACAGTACAGTAAAGTACCGTTTTCTGGTTAAACAGTACAGAAAAGTACCGTTTTCTGATTAAACAGTACAGTAAAGTAACGTTTTCTGGTGAAACAGTACAGTAAAGTACCGTTTTCTGATTAAACAGTACAGTAAAGTACCGTTTTCTGGTGAAACAGTACAGTAAAGTACCGTTTTCTGATTAAAAAGTACAGTAAAGTACCGTAAAGTCACAGAATGAAACAGTACCAGATACCGGACACAGCTGGCTTAGTGCACGGCGTTTATCTTTTTAATCAAAGATATTAGTTTTCCTTAAATTTTACAGAATTCTAGATTTAGAAAGATATTATTCTGCTCTGTTAGCTTCCTTTGCCCTGTAATTGTTATGATTAATCGCTAAGTTTCAGCTGAATATTCATATTGAATTTATGCAATTAGAATGCATTTCAGAGCTCCATGGTTATATGACATTAAATTTATATCCAGATTTAGGTTATTTATTTACCATATATACAATAAAAGTATCATATCTTTTTCCTTTTCAAAGGAACTCTTTTCTAATTAAATTAGGAAGAAAAGAAATTAAAATTGCATCTGATAATGTAATTATCATCATTATCACATTTTCGGCACCAAAGTAAAAAATGAGTTATTTTCAGAATTATTTTTATGAACTACATTTAGAATTAATTGTAAAGTATATTCTGCTTTTATATCATTCTAATGATCGATAGTAATATTAACGGACCCAGAAAATTAGAGGATATAGTGCTGAACCTTTTTTTTATATAAAAGTCATAAAGGAATTGAGGCTTTGTCACAAACTCTGCTTTTCTAAATCCTATATCTTTGGATTCCAATGTCGTAGACCTTAGATATTTCAAACTATGAATTCTGTTAGATCAAATAATATAAGTTTGAAATATTAAAGTTTTACGACATTGGATTCCAAAGATATAGGGATTATAAAATCAGAGTTTGTGGCAAAGACTCAATTCCTTTATAGTTTGTCCAATTTTTTTACTTGGCATGACCCCAGAGTTGATGATTCTCGTTTTATCGAAAGAAGCTGCTTTAGAACATTAAATATTTCATTTTCCAAATACAAAAAAGGAAAAATCATAGTTTTAAATATTAATGGTTTCTGAAATAAACATATTCTATTTGTATTGGAGGAAATGTTGTCTGAATATTTAATCAATGTAGATGAATTGTAAAGTGTTTATCAGCATTGAAAAATAAGTCTACATTATTCAAAATTACTCCATACTAAAATTAGAAAAGTTTCAACTTATAATTTTTTTTTATTCAAGTTCATCAGGACTTTTTCAATGTTTTGTCAAAAATTATATTTTAAGTTTTGATCTCCACAAAATGAAGCATAAGATTAAATCCAATAGAAAAATATCAGGGAATAGAATCCTGATTAAGCATTATATGTATTAAAAGTGTTTACATTGACATCAAGCATTTATATCCCTATATATATCAAGTTGGTAAAGATGTTGGCAACCTCCGTTATTCTTTATACCATTAAGTCACTTTATATTCCGTATCTCACATAGATCCAGACTGCTATGAGAAGTTGCATCAATTTATATCTTTGGGTTCTTAAAGTGATTTTACCGAGCACTGACTCACTAACACTTTTGTGTAGCCCTAACACACGCATTTTAAAACTATATAAAAACACTTGTTTTAAGCTTTAGTTTCAAGAAATAATTGGCAAAAGTCTTATAGATTTTTTAGCTCACTGTGATATAGATAGATAAAGAAAAAGATTGAAACATTATTTTTGTAAATTTTTCAATTTGTAGGTGTCGAGTTGATTTTAAGAAATCTCCGACTAGATTTAGAGATGTTAATCTCTCTATAACAGGTATATTTAGAGATATTAATCTATCTATAACAGGTATATTTAGAGATGTTAATCTCTCTGTAACAGGTATATTTAGAGATGTTAATCTCTCTATAACAGGTATATTTAGAGATATTAATCTATCTATACGGGTATATTTAGAGATGTTAATCTCTCTATAACAGGTATATTTAGAGACATTAATCTATCTATAACAGGTATATTTAGAGATGTTAATCTCTCTATAACGGGTATATTTAGAGATATTAATCTATCTATAACAGGTATATTTAGAGATGTTGATCTCTCTATAACAGGTATATTTAGAGATGTTAATCTCTCTATAACAGGTATATTTAGAGATGTTAATCTCTCTATAACAGGTATAGTCAGATAATGAACTGAGTTTTGCCACAAATTCTGATTTTGTATTCCTATACTTATTAGTTTGCAACCCGATGACAAGTTTGAAATATCAAAGCTTTACGCCGTAAGTTGCCAAGATAGGGATTAGCAAATTTTAGTTTGTGGCTAAAAAAATGTTCAATTTCTAAAAATAAGAATTCAATCCGTTTATGGCTAAAAAATAGTTAAAAATTGATGCCATACTTTTTGCTTTATGCTCTAGCACCCTGCCCCCCCCCCTCACCCCCTCCGCTTCAAAAAGTTATTGACATTTATTTAGTTTTAAAGTTTGTTCACTTACTGAGAATTTGAATAAAAGTCGCAATATATATGCAGGGAAAGCGAAAACTTTTTAGAAATTTCATTTAAATTTTTAGAAAAGTTTTCTGTCTTTAGAATAAATATGAGTTTATAAAAAGCTGGCTTCACTTCTACTGCTTTATCTCACAAAAACATGTTTTTAGACACAGCAATCTCTCTCATTAACTGCAGTGTAGTACACATAAACCCGGCCATTATTCTAAAAACAAAAGTCGTATTTTTATTCTGTCAATTAATCATCATTAGTTTAGACTAAAGCAAAACTTTTAGAGTTTTTTGTTTAGTTTCTTCTAAAGAAGGTTTGCTTAGTTCCGTCTAAAGAAGTTTTGTTTAATTTCTCCTTCAGAAGTTTGTTTAGTTCCTCCTAAAGAAGTTTTGTTCAGGGGTCCATATAATTCCTTTTTCAATCCCATTTGGGATTGACAAATTTGAAAGAAATGGGGGCAAATTTATTAAATGGGGGCAATTTTTTTTAAATGATAATTTAAAAAACATTGGGGGCATTTTTTTTAAATTGGGGGCATTTTTTTTTTTTAAGTTGGGGGCAAACAATTATTTTGGGATCGAGAAAATCAGCTATCAGGGAATTATATGGACCCCTGGTTTTGTTTAGTTCCTCTTAAAGAAGTTTTGTTTAGTACCTCCTAAAGAAATTTTGTTTAGTACCTCCTAAAGAAGTTTTGTTTAGTTTCTCCTAAACAAATTTTGTTTAGTTCCTCCATAAAGAAGTTTAGTTTAGTACCTCCTAAAGAAATTTTGTTTAGTTTTTCTAATGAAATTTTGTTAGGTTCCTCCTAAAGAAGTTTTGTTTAGTACCTCCTAAAGAAGTTTTGTTTAGTTCCTCCTTAAGAAGTTTTGTTTAGTACCTCCTAAAGAAGATTTGTTTAGTTCCTCCTAAAGAAGTTTTGTTTAGTTCCTCCTAAAGAAGTGGTTTTCCTGGATGAGAAAGGAACTCCTGTGGAAGATGAGGTTGGACCATATATGGAAGGATCGACTCTGGTTATAACATGTGATGTCATCGGAGGTATGTACTTAATTCATTGATTAATTACACTGAATGCTGGACATCAGAGCTTAGAAAGGTTTAAAGGTGGTTCATCTCCACTTCTTAATTTTTATATTAATTGAGAGTAGCTAGAACTTACAAGATAGGTGTTGTTTACATTTAACAATAAGACAACGCAGTACGAGGATGCGAAGGGTCAGTGTCAGAACTAGTTTCAATGAAAACCAAAATTTGAAAAATAACATAGTTTCGATGTTGTACGTTAAACTGGACAGAAAAAATGAAAAACTCGAGCCGAAATTCCGTCCTCTCTTTTTAGTTTTAATTTCATTGGAATGGTTGTCAGGTTGTCAGGCAATATATTATACTTGTAAGAATACATGATTGTATGAGTAGCTTTAATAAGCTAATAAACAAAGCTCTTAAAAATAGAATTCATTAAAGAAAAGAAAAGAATCATAAAAACCACAGAGTAATAAAACGAAGAGGTGAAGCTTAACTCAGATGTACACAACCGACCTGTCTATTAATTAATCAATAGATTGGTCGGTTGTGTACATCACGATATGTTTACGTATCTAACGCTGTACACTTGTATAGAGCGATCGTATTTCTAAAGGGGGATTTTATGGAATTGACCAATTTTTAGATTTTCTTTCTTTATTTAAAGAGAATTCGAGGATGTTGACTGCAAACATTTGACAATTTGACTCTTGAGTCTCCCAACCTTAAAAGGGTTAGCCATGCACAATTTTTTGGTATTTTGCAAAAAACTCACATTTTTACAAGAAGAATTGTTTTGGCAGTTTTTCACGATGCAATATTTAGACATGCTTGTATTGAAATAAACAAACAACTGAACTTGAATGTACTGCAGTATACACTCCTGTTTTTACAATCCATATTGAGTGTCTATCTAATTATCAATACTAATATTCAAATATCTACATTAAACCACTCCTTAGAAATTCGATCGCTCTATATACAAGTGTACAACGTTAGATACGTAAACATATTGTGATGTACACAACCGACCACTCTATTAATTAATTAATAGACAGGTCGGTTGTGTATATCTGAGCTAAGCTTCACCTCTTCGTTTTATTACTCTATGATAAAAAAAATTGCTGTACTTTTTTAAAGCAATTTATGATCTTTTTCTGGAAGAAAATATTTCAATCTAATTCTGATAGATAATATTTTAATCTACATTTTTAATAACAAAGTGTTAAAAAACAAAAATGAGTTCGAATGGTCTTTTTAGGTGTTTAAAAAGGAAACTTTTAAACACAGTTCTATTTTTCTTTTCAAACTTTTGTGCCAAATCATGCTGCTGATCTTGAATTCAAAATTCAAAAATATTGTGTTAACTGAATAGTTTTATAGCTATTTTACCTGCTTCAATTTAAAATACTCAATTTTAATTTTTCTTATTAGAGTTATATCCACTCTTATTTGAAAAAAGGCATACTACTCTTACATTAAAGATTCCGAAGGGGGGCCCCAGAAGACCAGATTCCAAAAATGAAATAAAATTGACAAGAAATACAATATAAAACATTGTTTTTATTTGGTATAAAAAATAACGATTCAATTTTAAAAATGCACCTTTAACAATGCCTCATCTAAATATGCCTTTAGCATTTAGAAATAATTATGATTAGAATCAAATCAAATATGATGAATACTATACTAGAGATATGAAGAGTGAAACATTCAAAAATAGATTTAATGACGCTGCATCATTTTGTTTACATAAATGAAAAGCAAAACCATTTATAACATGATTTAACAAAAGTGACACAAAGCTAGAATAACGAAAGCAAACTGACACCAACAAAAAAGTCTAAATCCGCTTGTATCCAAGGAGCATGAAAAATAAGGGAGATGGAATCGACCCAGCCCGCCCTGTCACATTATTATAACAGCTTTGCAGACGGGGTACTGCGTCGGAAAAGAGTTTTTAAAAGCGGTAATTGTACATCAGATAATTATTTCTTATTCAAATTAAGTATCGTTTGCAAAGAATGTATAATCATATGGTAGGGCGGACTGAGTCGATTCCATCTCCCTTCTACTCGGAGTCAAACCTTATATTCGGAGTCAAACCTTATATTCGGAGTCAAACCTTATATTCGGAGAAACATAACGTATAGAAACCGCTAGGTATAGCAACAAGGCGTATTTTGCAGGAGAACATTTTTAATATTTTAGAGAAATTAAACTTTCTTGTAAATTATTGTAGCTTAACATTATGATTATTATTTTTTTTAACATACTCTAGACATTAAAGAAGCGATATAGTTTAATGATTATGTTGTTGGTTTAATCTAGTACAGCAAACTAGGGGACCCTAACGGACTGAGCACTTACAGTACGTTGTTGTCACAAAGCAAACAAACAAGAAGAGGGAGATGTCAGAAAATGCCGGCGACATATCATGCATGTCAGAGACAATTCATTTTTCTCCGAAATATGCTTTCATAAAATTCCACATTACCATTTCATAAAAGGATTTTTTGAAAATGATATCTACTTTACATTAATTATTTTTCAAAAAAGTTTAATTTATCTAAAATATAAAAAATGTTCTCCCGCAAATTACTCCTTGTTGCTATACCTAGCGATTTCTATATGTTCATGTGTTTCTACAAGGTTTGACTCCCTTATATTCCATCCTCCTTGTTTGGATCTCATAACAAGCATAGAATTTTACATTACAATTTTTATTTAATTAGTCGAATAAAAATTTGACAAGCCGTAACAAGCATTATATAACCGCTTTAAATCCTATCTAAAACCCTTCTTTGCAGAAAATAAAATAAGAATTTTTACATTTTCCTAAGAGTGATCTTCAAGCGTAAAAGATTCCTTATATTGCTTTTTTTTCTAGTTAGACTTTTAAAACTTTTCTGCCATGTTGTTATAAGCTTCATTATTCTTTCTAGCCCCTAGTGCAGACTAGGACAGTGTTATGTGTTATGTGATGTCATGCTATTATGTTAAATTGTGAATTAGTACTGTAAACATAAACTAACGATGGCTGGGNTTGGGGGGGAGTGTGTGACAAAATATCCTTGACTTATTTTCTGTTTTGTCGATTTGGTTTTGGTGTCCAATGTTCTTGATTTTATATATTTATTGTTCAAATTAAATCCCAATAACCAGGCACTGCGAGATTAAAATCTAAATGTCTGAAACAATCTGTTTTACTGTTTATTTGACCAGGTTTTATGATCTAGGAATCCAATGCGGATATTTCTTTGAAACTTTACCCAGTATAGAATATGGGTGCAGGGTACCGATTAAAGGGACTGGACAGGGTTTTAAAAACGGTCACAAGAATGTAAATCATATTATAATAAAACTGCATTTAAATTATAAAATTTATTTTTAAAAAGTCAAAATTTCTGACCAGACTTTTTTGGACTGGCCTGCGAATTGAGAAAGTTGTAACATACGAATCGGATCGTAAAAAAATCAATTTAAAGCCAGACAAATCATTCAGGTATTACAACCTACAGTCATCGATTATTTTTCGTATAGTTATTATTTCATAATTTTTTTTTGTTTTATTTACAATGCACTTAAAACGCCAAAATATTTGTCCACCAGGTGTCTCTGCTCTCGATGCTTTGAATGATTACACGTGGCAGAAACACCTAGCGGGAAATCATGTTGTGTTAATTGCATGGTATATAAAACAAATAAAAAATATTATGAAATATTAACTATACAAATGCGTCGAAAAATAATGGATGACTAAAGTTTTAAATATCTAATTGATTTGTTAGGTTTTAAATTGATGTTTTTACGATCCGAGTCGTATGGTGCAACTTTCTCAATTTTTATGGACGCTACGTTCTTTTTAACGATTTTCTCCTTATTGATGCAACAGATAGAAATCAGATTAGAAGGGATTAACGTGAGCCTATACCCCTTTCATTTTTCGCGAACACCTTTTAATAAATCGTGACCGTTCCCTTTAAACATAATAGGAGTATGGTTCTGTTTAGAATTCCAAAGCATCAACGCTATTCCACTTTATGTCTGAACCTGATAGATTCAATGAATAACAAATCCCAAACTAAGTATAAAATAGTTTAGAATAAAGAGGAAAATGGGAACACATTTTTAGTTTTAAATTGAAGAAGTAAATTTTGCTTTCATAAAGGAACTGATTACTGTCTTTAACTGTAATTTTTATGGTCTGAATTATCAAATAATTAAAAGTTTGGTTTGATTATTTGGAATCTTGATTTCTCTAAGTTGTTTTATTGGATGTTGTTTGGTTTTATAACATGTCATTATAGTGGAGGCATTAAAGGATGTTTTAAAAATGGATAGCATAATCATATATGAAAGCTAGACAGCCTCGAGGTTGTTTGGTTTAATGATGCATTTTTTATAGGTTGGTCAATCTTGGCGGTTGTCAGGTTCAGTAATATCTATATACATTTATATAGGTTGGCCAGTCTCGGAGGTTGTTTGGTTTAATGGTACATATTTCTATTTATAGGTTGGTCAGCCTCTGAGGTTGTTTGGTTTAATGGTACATATTTATTTATAGGTTGGTCAGCCTCTGAGGTTGTTTGGTTTAATGGTACATATTTATTTATAGGTTGGTCAGCCTCTGAGGTTGTTTGGTTTAATGGTACATATTTATTTATAGGTTGGTCAGCCTCTGAGGTTGTTTGGTTTAATGGTACATATTTATTTATAGGTTGGTCAGCCTCTGAGGTTGTTTGGTTTAATGGTACATATTTATTTATAGGTTGGTCAGCCTCTGAGGTTGTTTGGTTTAAAAATATCCATATATATTTATATTGGTTGGCCACTACCAGTCTCGGAGGTTGTTTGGTTTAATGAAACATATATATTTATACGGGTTTGCAAGCCTCCGAGGTTGTTTGGTTAAATTAAATACATATATTTGTATTGGTTTGCAAGCCTCTGAGGTTGTTTGGCTTAATAACATATACATTTTTACATAGATTTACCAGCCTTTGAGGTTTCTTGGTCTAAAAATACGAATATATTTTTTGTAGGTTTGCCAACCTCCGAGGTTGTTTGGTTTAATAATACATGTATATTTATATAGGTTGGCCAGCCTCCGAGGTTGTTTGGTGGAGGGATGAGAAAAGGATTGATTCATCTTGGGAACAAATATCGCCTGGCAAATCGAGGTAAACAAGATTGTATAAACAAGAAACAAATTTGACAAAAAAAAACTGAAATGCATATTTAAAATGTATGAAATTGAGAATCTTGTATTATTCTCAATTGTAAACAATTATTCTGTAACCAGGGCTAATGTAAATCATAGAATTATTTAAGAATTTGGTAAACAATACTATAAAGCTTGACTTCAATCTGAATTATGATTTCTTGATTTAAACGCCAGATTAACCATTTCACGACGGGGGGGCATCCTCTCCTTGTGTTTTTTCTCCATAGCTCAAAAATAGCTTACAATATCACGTTCAAATTTCTTCACTTTTAAACTTCAATATAGTGAATAAATTTTGCTATTTTTTTTGACGCATTGCGGCGTTTCAAAAAAATCTAAAATAGTCCATATTTTTTTATTAATTAATCTACAGATCTAAAATTTATTTATTTGAAAATTCCATAAAAAGTGCCAAATGCTAATATTTGTCCAAAGTAATAATTAATTTTTTTCCGAATTTTTTAATGAACTGACCTTGAAAACTGTATCACCCTTTATCACATATATCTCAACTTTAACGGCATAATCTAAGTCCCCCCCCCCCTTATCTATATAATAAAATTATAGCCCAATTGGGTTAAAAAATATTTTAAATTACATTTACAGTCCCTAAACACCTGAGTAAGTTATACGCTTGGTGCAAACCTATTCCAAAATCCAAAGTTGTATTATACATTGAATCCAGTTAACAGAACAATACAAAACTCAGGGTCATATTTGTTTAGGAACACGTTAAAGATTGAACCTTTGCGTCGAAGTGATCTGAACGCCGTGCTCAAGTGTCTGGGAAACAATAACAATCAAACTAAACCGGTTTTCAGCTCAGTTAAAATCAGCATGCAGTGTAAGTACATTTTGTAATAAGAGAGGACTGATCACTGGAGTAGACAATTAGAGAACGAGGTCCTTTCTTTTCACCAGAAATTGCACATTTTTTGTTGTATAAAAACTATTAATAGGAAACAGACTAATAATAGAATAATTAATGTTTTATTATATAGATAATAATATCATTAATACGTAAACATATTCATTGCATATAATCCATTTTCTCCTTTTCTTTCTATATTTGTATTTTTATAAAAATACGATAAAACTTTCGATATTTAGAAACGGAAAGGAATGACATATGTAAATTGTAAATATATATAGGTTTATATTTATCTGGTATTTCCATTATTCTGGATAAGATACAGGGTTACCCATAAAGGATGTGATTGCAATGACGGCTAGAAACTATACGGCATTTAGATTGTAAATGCTTTAGCGTACGCAAAGAATTGAAATATATGATGATTCTATTCTTGTTTACATAAAGTATCTCCTGTAACCCTGTATCTCTAGTATCTCCTGTATCCCTGTATATCTCTAGTATCTCCTGTATCCCTGTATATATCTAGTATCTCCTGTATCCCTGTATATCTCTAGTATCTCCTGTATCCCTGTATATATCTAGTATCTTCTGTATCCCTGTATATATCTAGTATCTCCTGTATCCCTGTATATCTCTAGTATCTCCTGTATCTCTGGATATCTCTGCTGATGACTCCTGGTTGTCTGTAGACCAGGAGTATACCTGGGAGTGTTCAGCTACAGGAGCAAACCCTCCTCCAACCTTGACCTGGTGGAACTGGTTGGGTCAGGAGGTACCTTCAGTTCAACAGGTCAGATTTGAATTTAATTAAAAATTATTTTTTAAAATATGATTCTTAATTACATTACTGTCACTGGCTGACAGTCCCGTTTTACAGTATTTAGTATACTATAGCTTGCTTTAACTGCTTAAAGTAGGTCTTGCACTTTAGATAAACTGAGCTGAAAACTTTAGAATGGGATATCCTTAATCCTGATCGGATAATTAATCTGGAGATTAAAAATGAGAGGAGAACAAGCAATATTTAATCTCGAGATTAAGAAAAAGAGTGGATTAAGCATTAATCCCGATATCCACCATTCTAAAGTTTTCAGCTCTGGAGTAATAAGTGCAGACCTGTAAACGTAATTTCAAGGGACTCCCCATTTTAAAAAAGTGACATGTCCAATTAACAACGGGAACCTTGAAAGCTGTGTCTGATCAAGAATTCATCAGATTTCCACAATCTTCTCTTTGAGAGTTTAATAAACTTATTTAAATCAGATTCTTGAACAGAATTAACTCGTAACAAAAACAACAATTATATTCAATCATCTCCTCTTTCTAAAACACCTTTTTCAATGTTTTGAAAACAATGTTTTTTTTTAAACATTGTTTTAAATTCTTGAAAACACTAAACCCAATCCCCACGTGTACCCCGACCTCTTTATTTTTATGTAAACAAATTGTCCAGAATTATCAAGTTTTGAAATAATTTGCCAGGATGTTTTGAAACTATCAGAAAGGTTTGTTCTAAAACCCAATTTCAAAGCAAATAGTGCACTTTTCCCCTCCACTGTAACTTCAACCCCTCCCCTGTTATTCCACCCCCCCCCCCTCCTCCGGAACTGGTGCAAGTTCCTTGAAGTCAGCACCTACAGGCTGTATGCACTACACTGCTGGCAATATCAAATATTTTTATGCGTAGATTAGGAAAATTGAGTTCCTTTTTATACATCGGATATCAAGATATTTCCATATTAAGTGCTATTTTATGTCCAGCTCATGAAGTATTAATACAGCACACAGTTCTACACTTTTACAGTTCTATTTATGTAAATATTGCCCATTTATACAACATGGTTGTATGTACACTTTACAGTCTTCAGAGTACACTATAAACTGTACAGAGTATACTGTTTAGTGTTAAATATCGTCTATCAAGGTTAAAATGCGTATACTCTACGTATATATTGAAACCAATTCTCTCTGGGCGGAATTTGTAAACAAGAATAGATGCATCAGTGTTCGTTTATTATCCGAAGAGAATAAAAGTATTGAAATTTGAAAATTTTGATAATTCATAATAGTTTCCTATGACCAGAATATTTCGTTGATTTTTTATGTGAAAGATGGATCCCCTGTCAGGCTGTGACATCCGTCTTGTGTTTACATTACCGTCCAGAGACAGTACACCTCTGAAATAACTTTTCTTGCATTATAACCTATAAATTAAATGTACAATAACGGTCCGATTTTGCACCTAAATGCGACAAAATCAAACGTTAAAAATGGAATCAACTTAAAAGTCAAATGAAAAATTGTATTCCAAACACTTGTAGTCACTGCACAAATACACAAAACAGATACAAATTAGTTTTTAATGTTTTTTTTTATGAAAGAATTGTTAATGCAAATTGTTTTATAAAATGTACATTGCATTTTATATTTCTCAGCTAGAATCAATCAAAAATACAAATTTAAAGAAATGAAATGGAAGATTTAAACCAGTGGTAGTCGGCAAGAAAAGTTTGTTAAAATAAACAATGAATTGTATCCAAAGTGCATTGATGTCCAGGGGGAAGCAAGCATTATGCATCACTAGAAAAGGGGTTTGATTGCATTTTGTAAAAATTGACTCAAAGGAATTGAGTCTTTGCCACAAGTTAAAATTTTACAATCCTTATTTCTTTGCAATCTTTGAAGGTGGAAATCTTTGATATTTTAAAATTAAATTATTTGATTTAACTGAATTTTGAAATAAGAAAATCAGAGCTGTGGCAAGGACTCAATTCCTCAATCTTTTAATATTAAAGCTAGCCAACTATTCAAAGATTTCCAAACGTGCAAGTGCTAAGTACATCGAAAAAACGTCCTAAATGGTAGAACACCACGGCTCATGTTTTAATCAAAAATGGAAAAAATGTATAACTCACTCTATCCGTCCAACTAAATGTGCGTAATTATATAAAAATTTAAAGATGGCTATAATGCCCATCTCAAGATGGTACCCTTAAAAGGTTTGTTTGCTTGAATATAAATCAGATATCAATTTTTATAATTTTAAAAACTGACTTTTTCAACTGAGAGTCGTCCTCTACTTAAGCAACTTGGGCATTTCTATTCCAGAAAAATATATAGGGATCATCAAAAATAAACCCTTTTAAACCTAGAAAAACGACAATTTCTTTAACATTATTGATCAATTATTACATTTTTATTACATTACATTAATTGTTACATTTAATTACGCTTACAGTGCCTTTTAATTCTTGTGATAAAAATTCCAAGCATCAACAGCTTTTAAGAAGTCCAAATTCAAATTTTGTTTCAGAACAGACTTTGACCAAAAAGCAAGAAGCATGAATTAAGGTTACCCCACCCTCATAAAATAAAATAAATTGTGCCAAGAGTAAACTTAAAAAATTTGAGCATTTAAAGTTGAGTTCAAAACTTAAAAACGTCCGACAGGACAAACGTTGGACCAGGACAAACGTCGGACTAGTACAAACATCGGACAAAGGAAAAAAAAATATTTTAACTTTAAGATTTAACAAAAAAAAGTTATTTCAATTTATCGACTGGTCTAATTAAAATCTAACCAAAGGAACTGAGTTCTTGCCAACAACTCAAATATTCTCATCCCTATATCTTTGCAACCTGGTAATGGCATTTGCATTTAATACTTTTCAAACTTAAACTGTTTGATCTTATAGATTTCACAGGTTGAAATATCAAAGGTGATACGACGTCGGGTTGCAAAGATCTAGGCATATTGAAACATCAGAGTATGTGACAAATGAACTCAACTCCTTTTGGTCTGTTGTTTTATAAAGCTGTGATACATTAAAAGCATAAGAATTTATTCAGTTGTCTTTGATTTTATCACAATAAATGAGTGATGTTTAATGTATTGGTGATAGCAATGGTTTTTTTTTTCAAACTCAACCAAAGTGCGTCATTTTTCTTTATAAATGTACCTGTCCGATGTTTGTACTGGTCCGACGTTTGTACTAGTCCGACGTTTGTACTATCATGACGTTTGTACCAGTCCGACGTTTTTAAGTCCGACGTTTGTACTGTCCGACCTTTGTAACGTCCGACGTTAGTTAGTCCGACGTTTGTACTGGTACCGAGGTCTAAGGTCTACGACATAGGGGTTGTAAAGAAATGGGGATTAGAATATTATAGTTTGTTGAAAAAATTCAAATATAGCATAAACTGAATTTTAACATAAGAAGTAAATACAATATCAGAAAGTAAAATGATTCACAGTTATTAAAAATTTCCCTAAGATAGTTGTTTTCAGAAATACTTTCTGTGTCGAAAGTTTTCTACTGTATAGTGTACTTAAACAAGCAGATTTCTAAGACAATTCAGCTACATTAAATCATCCAATTAAATACAGTACCAGACGCTTTTTAAAAGGAGGTTCAGTATTCAGATTATTTTTCTGATAATGAATTTCATTAAAATTTGTCATTTTAAAAAAAATCGATCCTGAACTGTCATTTTATGTCATGTTTGTTTAAAAGAGCAGACCTTTTTTTTTGCAAGCCATAATGTCCCACTACTAAACTTTTTTAAAATTTCCCACAATATTTGTTGTCAAACTCTCGTTTTATTAAAAGATACCCTATGCACTTCTCTCCATATTATTTAATTATAAATTTAATTTAGTTTGTACAAAGTTGAAGCACCCCTATATAAATCATAATCCTTTTGAAACAGGTTTCTGGGGCAGTTTAAACACTGCACAATATCAATCTGTAAATAAAGTTGGGGCCTGGGCCGGGGACAGGAGACATTGTTAACCCAGAAGAGAGACGATATAGATCTTGTTAACTCAGAAGAGAGACGATATAGATCTTGTTAGCTCAGAAGAGAGACTATAGGGATCTTGTTAACCCAGAAGAGAGACGATATAGATCTTGTTAACTCAGAAGAGAGACGATATAGATCTTGTTAACTCAGAAGAGAGACGATAGAGATCTTGTTAACTCAGAAGAGAGACGATAGAGATCTTGTTAACTCAGAAGAGAGACGATAGAGATCTTGTTAACTCAGAAGATAGATGATAGGGATCTTGTTAACTCAGAAGAGAAACGATAGAGATCTTGTTAACTCAGAAGAGAGACGATAAAGATCTTGTTAACTCAGAAGAGAGACGATAGAGATCTTCAGATTTCCTGAATTTGTTGAATTTAATTCTGTTTGTTGTTCAGGTTTCCTGGATTTGTTGAACATAATTCTGTTTGTTGTTCAGGTTTCCTGGATTTGTTGAACATAATTCTGCTTGTTGTTCAGGTTTCCTGGATTTGTTGAACATAATTCTGTTTCTTGTTCAGGTTTCATGGATTTCTTGAACATAATTCTGTTTAGAATGTTGAAGAGGGGAATCGTTCTGTCTCCACGGTTTACTTTACTGCTGCTATAAAGGACGAAGGAATGAAATGCATATATACATTTATCTATCTATCTATATATATTTCTAAATATATCCACAAATACAGAATATGCATGCAGAAATTAAATATATTTAAACATTATTAAAGTAACGCTAAAACTTAATTTAATTTATGAAATTATTCTTACCGAGTCAGGATAAGCAAAAGTATTTTAATGACTGGGTTATTACATTTATGCAAGATTTATATATATAAATATATTTAATATTTTTTTCTGTCTTTAAATAAAACTATCTATAGAGGTCGTTGCGTTATCTCAGAACCACTTTTATAATCAGAAATTTGCTCATAAAAATTCTTACTAAGCTCCTTTCACTATCTTTAACAATGAAATGCAATTAGCTTTATTAATTTTACAAAATTTTAAACAATGATTTTCTCAGAAAAATTTAATTCATTAGATGTGAATTCTATGATTTGGTCCCGGCCCGCGCTCCGGGTTCTCTTTAAGATGTTCAAACACTCATTTTAGTGTTATATACTTTACTTTGGTTAGCGCCGTATCTTGCAGTTAGATACTTTACTAAGGTTTAGATCTTATCTTAGTGTTAGATACTTTAATAAGGTTTAGATCTTATCTTAGTATTATATACTTTACTAAGGTTTGGATCTTATCTTAGTGTTAGATACTGTACTAAGGTTTAGATCTTATTTTAGTGTTAGATACTTTAATAAGGTTTAGATCTTATCTTATGTTAGATACTTTAATAAGGTTTAGATCTTATCTTAGTGTTATATACTTTACTAAGGTTTATAATCTTATCTTAGTGTTAGATACTTTACTAAGGTTTATATTCTTATCTTAGTGTTATATACTTTACTAAGGTTTATATCTTATCTTAGTGTTAGATACTTTACTAAGGTTTAGATCTTATTTTAGTGTTATATACTTTAATAAGGTTTAGATCTTATCTTAGTGTTATATACTTTACTAAAGTTTAGATCTTATCTTAGTGTTATATACTTTAATAAGGTTTAGATCTTATCTTAGTGTTATATACTTTACTATAGTTTAGATTCTTATCTTAGTGTTAAATACTTTACCAAGGTTTATAATCTTATCTTAGTGTTAGATACTTTACTAAGGTTTATATTCTTATCTTAGTGTTAAATACTGTACTAAGGTTTGTAATCTTATCTTAGTGTTAGATACTTTAATAAGTTTTAGATTCTTATCTTAGTGTTAAATACTTTACTAAGGTTTAGATCTTATCTTAGTATTATATACTTTACTAAGGTTCAGATTCTTATCTTAGTGTTAGATACTTTACTAAGGTTTAGAATCTTATCTTAGTGTTTTATACTTTACTAAGGATTAGAATCTTATTTTAGTGTTAGATACTTTACTAAGGTTTAGATTCTTATCTTAGTGTTAGATACTTTACTAAGGTTCAGATTCTTATCTTAGTGTTAGATACTTTACTAAGGTTTAGAATCTTATCTTTTTCTGATTACTCGTTTCAATTTCTTTTATTATAATTCTTTCATAGATGCAATTAAATTTATTGGTGTAAACCTTTGATGTTTCAGATGTAGACTTTTTAATTTATCAGAATTCCTTCGGAGAATGAAATATCAAAGGTCTTGGGCAACAGGTTGCAAAAACATAATGACTTTAAATCTTTGTATGAGAAGAGTAACCAATTCTTGCATTTTAAACTTTTACCCTAATATTCCATTCCTTGGCAGGAAAATATCTAACATGCCGCGCAGATCATCCAGCTCTCAAGAATAAACTAGAAGTCATGAAAATCATCAAACTTAAATGTAAGTTTTTATTTCAATAAAATTTTACCGATATTTTGAAACTATTACAACATGATTTACATCTTCAAAATTATCGTTATGTTCTTTGTTTGACGTTGAAATATGATGTAAGCATTCATAGTGAGATTATTTGATAAACGTTTAAATATTTATAGTGGATTTCTTTTTACTGTTTCTGGGAGGAGTATAAACTCCAAGAAACAGCAGGATATTTATAGTGGATTTCTTTTTACTGTTTCCGGGAGGAGTATAAACTCCAAGAAACAGCAGGATATTTATACTGGATTTCTTGTGTTTATATAATAATGTTGTCTCCCCTCTAGTTGGTGTTGGTCTGTGAAGGAATATTATGATAAATGTCAAGGAAGATATCAACCTTGTAACTACACACACCCTTACATAACTAACATACAACACACATACATCGTTCTACTTTATATAGAACATTCCAGCCCATTTATTTATTTATTCATGCTTTCATTCATTCATCCTTTCATTCACCTTTTATTCATTCATTTTTTTCAATGTACCAACTTATTAAGTTATACGAATTTATAATTTATTAAATACTTACTACTAACATTTAATAGCTTACACACTTACTAACTATTTAGCTTTCTAATTTACTAGCCTACTAACTCACTAATTCTCTAATTTACTAACAAACTAATTTACTAACAAACTTACTAACTAACTAGCCTACTAACTTACTAACTTATTAAATTATTAGCCTACTAACTTAATAACTTACTAACTTACTAACTTACTAGTCTACTAATTTACCCTTCTTACAAATTTCTTGACTTATTTACTTCTTACTGACGTTAAATGTTTTGCATCTTCCAATATTAAAAACTAAAATTTTGCTGTGTATATATGAAGTAAATATATATATTATGTATAATTTTGTTTCAGATAAACCTAAATTATTTCTACGCCTGGGTAGGAAAATAGAAGAGCAAAGCATAAAGGTAAACTTTAATTCTTTATTTTTAACTTTCTGTGCTCGAAGTTTTCACACTGACAACTTAGTCAAATCTGTACGCAGCAGACGAAAATTTTAGAGAAAACTGGTTTTTTTTAAACTCAACTTTAGAAAAGACAAAATCCTGAATTTTTTCTTCCCTAGCAGAGAATTGTTCTATTTTAACAATTTCTTGTTGATATTTTTTCGTTTTTTGTACATTTTGAAATTTTTCTTTCGGCTTTTCTCCAAGTTGTGTTTCAGGAGATGTTTTTAAAGAGTTTGTATTTAAGGAGTTTGTATATTAGAAATTTGTATTAAAGTAGTTTGTATTTTAGGAGTTTGTATTAAAGGAGTTCGTATTCAAGAAGATGATTTTTAAGGAGTTTGCATTTTAGGATTTTGTATTTAAGGAGTTTGTATTTAAGGAGTTTGTAATTAAGGAGTTTGCATTCAAGGAGTTTGTATTTTAGGAGTTTGTAATTAAGGAGTTTGTATTCAAGGAGTTTGTATTCAAGGAATTTGTATTTTAGGAGTTTTTATTCAAGAAGTTTTTTTCAAGGAGTTTATATTTTAGGAGTTTTTATTTAAGAAGATAGTTTTTAAATGAGTTTGTATTTTAAGGAGTTTGTATTTAAGAAGATTGTTTTTCAGGAGTTTGTTTTTAATAAGTTTGTATTTTAAGGAGCTTTTATTTAAGAAGATGGTTTTTAAGGAGTCTATTTTCAATGAGTTTGCCATGATGAAAGTTAATTTTTTAATTTAGAACTTGAAACAAAAAAATAACACCGAAAAGAAAACCTAGTTTTTTGTTTTGCAAAGAATTTCTGAAAGCAGAAATTGAAATGATTTATTGTTCCTGGAAATTGGTGTCAATTCCTAATATTGTGCAAAAATATTTTTTCTCTTTAAGTTGAGGATTCCTTACAATTCTCCAAAACTCGAATAATAAACCATTCAACTGAAACGAGAAAAACTTCTTATTTACAGAGTTTTGATATCATCATATTCAAAGAAACAAAATGATTTTTTTGTTTACAATTTTAAAACTATAATTAATGATTTACTAGATCTTCTATGATCATTTTAAAACTGAAAGGAACTGATAACTCGCCACAAACTATAATATTTTAGTGCCTATATTCTTGCAACCTGATGGCGTAATCATATTTCAAACATTAATTTAGGAAAATTCATATTCATTATTCACTATACAGGAAGGGGATGATGTTTATATGAGCTGCTCTGTTACTGCAAATCCACCAATCTCACACATTGTTTGGACGCATAATGTAAGTGAAATCCGCGGAAATAAAAATGTCGTCTTTTCATATTTCCGGAGATGTTTACTTAAGTGTTCACTATTTAATAAATTCAAAACTATTTTAATATTTTTATGGAAAAGTTTGAGGCCCAGCGAGATTTTGCTTTGAAGATAATTGAGAACAAACAAGAAAATTGTATTCTGCAACAAGCGTAAACATTTCTATTTACCAACCCTTTGTAAATATATTTCTAAAAAGATGTTTTGCTTGTCTAATATTATAAAATTTTAGAGAGTAATTAAACTTAACACAATTTTCAATACAAGCCGTCAGTGATATTGAATTTTAGAATGAAATATGCAGAAAATACCTTGGCCAATAGTTTAAATAATTCTTGAGAAAAACCATTAATTAATTTTATCCCATTTTAATTTCTTTTCTCAATAATTATATTTTAATTATATTTTATATTTAGGGTAAAGTTGTGAATGGCCTGGAGGGTTCAGGATATAAAATTAATAAAGAAAATCTCATCATCAGAAATATTAGTTCAGATTATATAGGTAGGCATTTATTGCTTTAACATTTCAAAGATAAACATTTTATAGAAAAGGACATTTTATAGACGTGACAATTATAGATAGAAAATTTCATGAAAAGACATTCCATAGAAAATATTTCATGGACATTTCATTGATAGGACATTTCATAGTATGGTATAAAAGAATTGATTCTTTGCCACAAGCTTTGAATTTTAAATTCCTATATCTTTGCAACCCAGTGTCGTAGACCTTAGATATTTCAAACTAAGAATTCTGTCAGATCAAATAATTTAAATTTGAAATATCAAAAGTTTACAACATCAGGTTGCACAGGTATAGGGGTTATAAAATTTGAATTTATGGCAAAGACGCAACTCCTTTAGGGAGTTAGTTTTTTTTAAGGTAGTTGGGACTACTTTTTAAGGTAGTTGGGACTACTTTTTAAGGTAGTTAGGACTACTTTTTAAGTTGGATGTAGGTATAAAAAGAGCACGCAGTCCCTTTTTTGTAATTTTTAAATAACATTTTTACATAGGAAAGTACAGTTGTGAGGGAACTAACTCCGAAGGAACAGGGATGAGTAATGTTGTATTTCTTTCCATAGCATGTAAGTACAATTTATATCCTTAACATGTAAGTACAATTTATATCCTTAACATGTAAGTACAGTTTATATCCTTAACATGTAAGTACAGTTTATACCCTCAACATGTAAGTACAGTTTATATCCTTAACATGTAAATACAATTTATGTCCATATGGATGTATGTACAGTTTACATTCATAGCATGTAAGTACAAATTATATCCGTAGCATGTAAGCACAATTTATATCCTCAACATGTAAGTACAGTTTATATCCGTAGCATGTAAGTATAGTTTATATTCTTAACATGTAAGTACAATTTACATCCATAGAATGTAAGGATAGTTTATATCCTTATAAAATCTAAGTACAATTTATATCCGTAGCATGTAAGGACAATTGATATTCATAGCATGTATGTACAATTTAAAACCGTAGTATATAAGTAATATTTATTTGCTTAACATTCAAGTACAATTAATTTTCATCATTCAACCCCACCTGATGTGGAATTAACTGAAACGTTCTGTATTCCATTTCCCTTTTCAAAATTTGACCATTGAAAGATTGTTCGGTTCGATATTTACAAAGCTAAATAGGCTAAAATTCTAAATTCCAAAGTTAAAGTAGTTAAATGACGCTATTGATTATAAATACATCTTGTTCAAAAGTTTCCTCAGGAAGGCTTGGCTTTGGGTTATTGTGAGCCCTATATACTTAGTAATGCAACAATAGATACAATTTTGAGAAAGTGCATTTTCTCCTTGAAAATAATAAAAAGTTTAGTAAATCCTGATTCAGATTTTCCAAGGTTTTTTACGAGCTTTAGATTTTTTAAATTATTTTTTTCTTGAAAACAACAAAATTTCAAAACATTTATTACTTATTTTATGAAAAAATCACGGTGGAGGAATATACTAGATAATTCTTAAATTCTTAGAAACTTTATTTCAAGTTCTGCATCATACAGGAACTGATATAGACTTTTTTACTTACAGTTTTTAAAACAATTTGAAACTTTTTTAGTATTATTCAATTTATTACTTAATTTACTTTATTAAAGTTTTTTCATGAAACTAGTTTGAATATATTTTGGGATTCCTTTAAAAAATCAAAACATGCATTGCATAAATTTTTTTCCCCTCCGTCATGGTATATAGCTTCAAATTACTTTGTTGTGTAAAGAAAACTGTAAATAGAAATGATGAGCTAAGTTTTGTCCTAAAATGTCTCTAAACCCCTTAAATCTTCTTAATATGGATTAAATCCGTCGAAATTTTGTCAAATAATGTTACATCGTCTACACCAAGGTACTAATGCAAGGAAAGTTAATTTCGGTCGCGTATACTCTGTGTACATATTGAAACCTGTTCTCTGTGGGCGGAATTTGAAAACAAAAATAGATACATCAGTGTTCGTCTAGTATCCGAGGAGGATAAAAACATTTAATTTTGATAATTTTGAAAATTCACATAATAGTTTCATAAGACCAGAATATTTCATAGGTTATTTTTGTGAAAATGGATTCCATGTCAGGCTTCGACATCCGTCTTGTGTTTATTTTTCCGCCCAAAGACAGTACACAGCAGTACAAAAATGCGTACACCTCTGAAATAACTTTCCTTGTATTAGTACCTTGGTCTACACAGTGTAGACAGAGAGAAAAACAATTGATGACGCTAAAATACGAGACAGCATTTTCCGGCTGCTTAAATTTGTTTTCTAAAATTTAGAATTCTAAATTAGATTTTACCCTGACATAAAGTTTAAAATTAAATGTTTTCTTCGTAAATCTTGAAAATTCAAAATCATTTATTAATTTTATATATATTTGTTAAAATTTAGATTTACCGCGATGTCGAGCTGAGGTTGAATATAGAAGAGTGAGCCGGGGGGAATCAATAAAACTACAGTGTCCGGTAGATGCCGTCCCACCCTCCGTAGATTACAGGTAATACCGTCCCACCCTCCGTAGATTACAAGTAAATGCCATCCAACCCTCCGTAGATTACAGGTAAATGCCATCCCACCCTCCGTAGATTACAAGTAAATGCCGTCCCACTCTCCGTGGACTGCAGGTAGATGCCGTCCCACCCTTCGCACGTTTTAGGTAGATGCCGTCCCACCCCCCGTTTATAACAGGTAGATGCTGTACTGAGTGTTCCCATCCTCCGAAGATCAAAGGTAGATGCCCCCACCCTCCGTAGATTACCGGTAGATGCTGACCTAGCTCCATTAGAAAACATGTAGCAGATTTTCTTGTTTTCTCCGCTAAAAATTAATATTTTCTAATCGAGGTTTTCCAAAAAAGTGTCTGGCGGATTTTAGGCAGCAATAATAAGGAACATAATTTACAAAAAGCACACATTTTAAGCTGGGAAAACGACGATATCTTCCCTATTGCTGGTCAAATAAAGATTTGAATCATACTTGCAATTATTTTAAATTAAGGGATATATGAAATTACCCTTCTAGTCCCATAATGTGAGTACAATGTGTACTAGTAATGTTCCATTTCTGTTCACATTTTAATAAGAAAATATTTTATAAGAAATTATTGCAAAATATGTTAAATATGTCAGATGATAAAAGTTTAAATGTACTCTTTTAATATTTGATTTTCTATCAAGCTCCTTTCAGAACTTAGTAACTTTATTTACTTCTTTTATTTGTCGAAATCAAACAAACATTTGGTCCAACAATGAAAGGAAATTGTAAACTTTTTTTCCTGAAACACATTACAATCCTAGAAAAGAAGATTGTTGAAAGAAACTTTCAAATCATGAAGAAAAATTAAACAATGAGAAGCAGGACGGAGATTGTGTTAGGGTTAGAAGAGTATCAGGACGGATAATTTTTATCAGAGTTAGAGGAATAGCAGGACGGATATTGTATCAGGGTTAAAAGAGTATCAGGACGGATAATTTGTATCAGGGTTAGAGGAATAGCAGGACGGACATTGTATCATGGTTAGAAGAGTAACAGGATGGATATTGTATCAGGGTTACATGAGTAGCAGAACGGAGATTGTATCAGGGTTACAGAAGTAACAGGACGGATATTGTATCAGGTTTATAGGAGTAGCAGGACGGAAATTGTAGCTGGGTTACATGAGTAGCAGAACGGAGATTGTATCAGGGTTACAGGAGTAGTAAGACGGAAATTGTATCAGGGTTACAGGAGCAGTAGGACGGAGATTGTTTCAAGGTTACAGGAGTAGTAGGACGAAGATTGTTTCAGGGTTAGAAAAGTAGTAGGACGGATATTGTATCAGGGTTACAGGAATAGCAGAGGACGGAGATTGTATCTGGGCTAGAGGAGTAGCAGAGGACGAAGATTGTATCCTGGTTAGAGGAATGGCAGGACGGATTTGGTAACAGGATTAGAGGAGTAGCAGAGGAAGGAGATTGCAGCAGGAGTAGCAGAAATCAGGGTATCCGGTTACTCTGTCTAGGAATTATATATTTTATCTCTTTAAGGTGGGAGTTTAATTCTAGCAATACAATCCGTCCTCTTCATCCAGACAGCTCAGGAATTGCAGTCTATACTCCGTTTACAGGTTTTTATCTATATAATAACGCGCTTCGTTCATTTATAAATATGATGTATATAAAAATCCTGAAGATTACATAGCATAAAACATAATGTTGAGACAATAACAATTAAAATCATAAGTTTCAGACGAGATCTCTAATGATTTAAACCTTGCCAACGCCAGATATTTCAAAAAACGCGATTAGGAATTTTAAGAATTTAAAACAATTCAAAAGAACGATAATTTTCTTAAGTGAAAAATCTTTAATTTAGGAATGGGTCATGAAAATAACATTTTGTCGTCTAATGGTTTAATATTGCGTAAAACTATAAAGAATATTCGAAAAACTCTCTGCTGCTAACTTCAGCAAAGCAAAGTTTATCAAGAAATATATACATAAATCTTAACCAGATTTCTTTTTATTGAACTTTCTTTCCAAGGTGTATAATAATTCTAATCCCAGAACTCTGAATGATCTGAAGACAATCCCCGCCCTATACTTCTTGAGTGCTCAGGCCCTAGATAAACCTTAGAATTCTTTCTATGGCAGCAAAAAGGGGCCATTTTGTCAAATGATTTAAAAAAATAAACCTTATTGTAATCAAAATTTATATGTTTGTAAATGTATTTACAATTGTTATTGCTAAATGTATTTATTTTAGCCAGCAATATATATTTGAATGATCTAATAAGAATTATTAATGGTTCCAAGTTAACAGAAAGATTTTATGATATTATATATAGCTGACAGAAAAATAGCTGAAAAAATGTTGCTTTCATGACCATATTCAAAGTTAAAACCATAAAACCCTAATTACGGTTTTTGGGGCCACCCTATATGACTCCCGGAAACTATTTTAATTCTTTGTGTAAAACCAAATTTATAACTTATTAAAACCAATGACAGTTGTGACTGCAGTATAGACAGGGTGGACCACTAAACATGATAGTTAACATACGAGTTAAAGGTCGTCTTTGTTTTTTGATAGTGATAGTTTGTATCAAAGAAAGGGTTTCACAACGGATACACTGCACATTTTGGAAACTTGAGAAGTTATTTATTATTTTTGAAACCCATTTTTTCATTAAAAAGCCTTCATTAATAAAAACGATCTCTCTTTTAGTTGTCATGTTTAGTGGGACACCCTGTATTACAAATTGTTAAGCGCGCCTGCGGGAAACCATTTTTTCTGTTTTTCAACAATCCCTTTATATATTCCCCCTCTTTTAGACATTAATTCATATATTTCCATTTTGTTGTTATTGCTTCGTCGTAAAATTAATTATACCGGGGTTATTTCAAAATATAGTTTTCAACTTTTATTTCTTTGAAGCAGGATTATGCAAATTGGAATTTAACCTCCATTGGAGTTCAGTTTGAAATCTAATAGGTTTATATTGTATAGCTTATCATAAATAACATATACATAACACATAAATAAAATAATAGGTTTATATTCTATAGCTTATCATAAATAACATATACATAACACATAAATAAAGTAATAGGTCTATATATTTTATAGCTTATCATAAATAACATATACATAACACATAAATAAAATAATAGGTGTATTTTCTATAGCTTATCATAAAAAACATAAACATAACACATAAATAAACTAATAGGTTTATATTCTATAGCTTATCATAAATAACATATACATAACACATAAATAAACTAATAGGTTTATATTCTATAGCTTATCATAAATAACATATACATAGCACATAAATAAACTAATAGGTTTATATTCTATACCTTATCATAAATAACATATACATAACACTTAATAAAGTAATAGGTTTATATTCTATTATAGCTTATCATAAATACCATATACATAACACATAAATAAACTAATAGGTTTATATTGTATAGCTTATCATAAATAACATATACATAACACATAAATAAACTAGTTCTCACCTTTTTTAAGAATTCCACTAAATTTCATCAATAAAACTTTCGGATTTTCTTGAACACTTTTGTAGTAAAGATTCTTCATTATGAAAACGGAAAAAAAAAACTTTCAAGTACATCACCTTAATTTTATTGGAAAAATTATCTCCCATAAAAACCTGATAAAAACCAATATTTAGATTTTGAAAAAGTTCCAAATGCCAAAATTTAAATTTTTGATAAAACCCAATAAAACCCAATGGTCTCAATCAAAAAACACGCTCTTTGGATGAATTAAGACGATTTGATTTGTCTATCTTCCATCGCGTTTAGTTATACTCTCCGTATTTTAATTATAACAAGGCAGCATTTATCCTGAAAATATCTTGAGATTATATTTTGGAAGGAAAATAAAAATGAAAATGCAAATTTAATGTAAATGAAACAAGGAATGAAAATAGGAAAATATAATTTCTAATTTTCTAGATGATTTAAACCAGTTGGTGGTTCGGGGCAAAGTAATTTGTAAACTGGAAATATTTAAACTTTATTCATATCAACAATTCTTATAACTAGGGTTACTTCTCACAAATTCAAACAATACAATTACAAATTTACTCCTTTACAAAATGGAAACTTGCTGAAATTAAAACTAAGAAATCCTCATATATTTGTAACTTGATATTTAGTGTAAACCTTAGATATTTCCAACTTTGACTCTTTTATCTGAAAAAAATCATAATTTTAAATATGCCATGTCTACAACATCAGGTAGCAAAGAAATAAGATTTCTAAAATACGAATTCGTGGCGAGTTTTCAGTTTATTTCAAAACCGAAATCAGAATCCAATGAATGTAGAAAATACATGATGGTCTCTTAATTCTGTTAAAATTGATTTTTCAGATATGGATTTCGGAACTATACTTTGCTGGGGGATCAATCAACTAGGCCAGCAAATACAGCCTTGTCTTTTCAACATTTACCCAACAGGTAGATTAACATCTACCAATTAGATAGATTAACATCTACCAATTAGATAGATTAACATCTACCCATCAGATAGATTAACATCTACCCATCAGATAGATTAACATCTACCCATCAGGTAGATTAACATCTACTCCTTAGTATACACAGTTTAAATTTACACCTAATCAACAGATAGATTTACATCTACCTAATGGAAGATTGATATCTACCAATCAAGTAGATTAATCTACCTATTATAGATAGATTAACATCTACCTATTAGATAGATTAAAATCTACCCATTCAATAAATTAACATCTACCCATCAGATAGATTAACATCTACCCATCAGATAGATTAACATCTACCCATCAGTTAACATCTACTCCTTAGTATACACAGTTTAAATTTACACCTAATCAACAGATAGATTTACATCTACCTAATGGAAGATTGATATCTACCAATCAAGTAGATTAATCTACCTATTATAGATAGATTAACATCTACCTATTAGATAGATTAACATCTACCCATCAGGTAGATTAACATCTACTCATCAGGTAGATTAACATCTACCCATCAGATAGATTAACATCTACTCATCAGGTAGATTAGATTGACTTACATCTACCCATCAGGTAGATTAACATCTACCCATCAGGTAGATTAATATCTACTCACCAGTTAGATTAGGTAGATTAACATCTACCCATCAGGTAGATTAATATCTACCCATCAGGTAGATTAACATCTACTCATCAGGTAGATTAACATCTACTCATCACGTAGATCAACATCTACCCATCAGGTAGATTAACATCTACTCATCAGGTAGATCAGGTAGATTAACATCTACCCCTCAGGTAGATTAACATCTACCCATCAGGTAGATTAACATCTACCCATCAGATAGATTAGGTAGATTAACATCTACCCATCAGGTAGATTAACATCTACCCATCAGATAGATTAACATCTACTCATCAGGTAGATNAAACATCTACACATCTGATAGATTAAAATTTACCCATCAGGTAGATAAACATCTACACATCTGCTAGATTAAAATTTACCCAACAGGTAGATAAACATCTACACATATGATAGATTAAAATTTACCCATCAGGTAGATTAACATCTACACATCTGATAGATTAAAATTTACCCATCAGATATATTTTGAAAAATGGTCTCTTTGAGACATTTTCTCCTAAGTTTATTCTGTAAAAATCCCTCAATGAGAAAAGCTTCCCGAATAATATTTTGTGAGATATTGTTCTGTATTCTGTTTCCATTCCTTCCTTTGGGATAAGAAACAGAAAACTTTTTTAATATATAAGTTGCACCATCGGCAGATGCAATAAATATATTTGTTGCAAAGACTTTTTGAAAGCAAAGAGTTGACATTTTCTTGAAAATATAATTTTATTATATTGTCAACATTTCGGAAAGTTTTATCACAATCTTTAAGCAAATATTATTTTCGTGCATTTTATTGTTTTTATACAACCATGTATATCCTGGTACACAGAATATTTAGAATTGAAAATATTTGTTTAGGGAAACCAGAACCAGTTTTCAACTGTACTCTGTACAACGTGACGTCAACTAGTGTACGTGTCAGCTGTTTGTCCGGAGCTGACAATGGGGCTCCTCAACAGTTTGCATTGCAGGTCTAATTCGGTCTATTTTTTAGTTTACTGTGGTTCACCTTTTCTCTTATACATCTCAGAATGATGATGATTCTAAAATTGAAAAAATAAAAGTTCTTTATTCCCTGTGATAAAACCATAGCGCCATGTTTCTGCTTTTGATTTTAACATTTTAATTCAATCAAAGTTTTCTGAGATTATTGGTAATTTCGTTCACAATTATGCTTTTAACACTGCATAATCTTCAGATAAATAACTTCCACTTCTCCACTGTGACCGGACCCTAGATGGCTGACCAACGAAAAAAAATTATATTATGAGCTAGATTAATTACTACACAGGCTTTTTATGTAATCTGTGTGGACCTACACATATTCTCTAAATAATAAAGCTCATCGCTCATATATATATATTTATTTATTTTATATTAGCTATAGCTGCCCAAACGGCTAAAGGTTGACATTTTTTGAGGGAACCCTAGAGTACCCCATGGCTAACATAGGCCCAAAAAATTGAATTTGTTTTTTCAAAATTATAATTTTTTTTCAAGCGTTTCTAAAATTCCACGGGCAACGCCGGACACTTCAGTTAGTTTAAGATAAAGCTATAAAGAAAAAGAAAACAAATACTCGGTTGTTACCAGAATATTTAATTTTTTAATAAATACATTTATAGTGCACTTAAAATAAAAGATGATATTGTAATATGAACCTTTGTATCAGGTTTATCCGAACCATCTGGAGGAACCTCAACTTCAACCTTCAAAACTAATAAACAAGGTTGGTTTACAGGACTCATCATTAAAGAGAAAATCGCCAGAAAAATGTAGTAAATTAAGCTAGTTTTTTTGCATTTTACATTGATAAAATATTGTTCTTTAGAACAATCATGCCACTGTTTTCTGGTTCCTTATGTATGTTTAGAGAATAATCATAATAGAAATATACTGAAATGTCTGGCCATCAGTTTGTTTTCTTTAGTTTCCCCAAAAATGCAAATTGTGGTATAAAAAGAAGAATACCAATCTATCCTCCCATCCTTTTATTCTTCTACCTTTCTATTCTGCTATCCTTCTCCCCTACTTTACCCTTCTATATTATTATCCTACTATCCTACTATCCTTCTATCCTCCTATTCTGATCCCATCCTTTTATTCTTCTACCTTTCTATTCTGCTATCCTTCTCCTCTATTATCTCTACAATATTATTATCCTACTATCCTAATCCTACTATCCTAATATCCTCCTATATTCCTATCCTTATCCCATCCTTCTATCCTTCTACCTTTCTATTGTGATCCTTCTTTCCTACTATCCTACAATATTATTATCATTCTATCCTTCTATCCTACTATCCAACTATTCTTCTATCCTTCTATCCTACTATCCTACTATCCTAATATCCTACTATCCTTCTATCCTTCTATCCTACTATCCTACTATTCTTCTATCCTTCTATTTCCTACTATCCTTCTATCCTACTATCCTTCTATCCTATTATCCTACTATCCTACTATCCTACTATCCTACTATCCTACTATCCTTCTATCCTACTCATATATTTTGAAATTCTTTCCATTTAATTTATTCTTTCGTCTCCGGGGTCTGTTGAATTGTCAAGTTTGCTCTGCTTCTACTAAATTTGACATTTGTTCAGGAATCACCAAATTTTCTCGTCAAAAGTTTAACTTCAGGCACTGGCTTTAGCTTCAGGTAGAGTAGAGTTTAATTCTAGTTTACATTCATATAAACAATTTGTAGAATTCTTCCAACTTTTAACAAAGTTTATTTTACACTAAAAGGCTTGGCTTCTGTTTCTATGTATTTTCTTTACTAAAGACAAACTATTTTAATTTCGAGAGAATAATTGATTAAGCATTCAAACTTACAATCGTTTAAATCGTTTAAGGAATAAACATTGTTATGTATATGTTTTACAATCAGAGCGTCTAGCTTTGATTAAGACTTTTATAAAGTATATTTTTTAATCTTGCTTGTTTTAGGATCAATGCTTTCAATGATAACGGTGAAAGTGATATCGTGGAACTGAAAGTTTTTACACTTAGCGTAGAGAACCAAAAACATGTCAGGTACGTAAATATCAAATTTAAAAATGAAAATTTATAAAACATTTTTATTTTAGTGAAGTACGGGAGGGTCCTATCCCTGTTGAGATGACGTCATTGGTCTGGGTTTTTCTCGGCATTCTTTCCTTCCTAGTTCTACTTTTAGCCGTGGCAGGAGTCATTTTTAGGGTGTCCACTGTATATACAAGGTAAATAGCAATCAACTAGGAACAGCTGACTCGAATGAATAAAATCTGCGAAAATGTTTATCCTAAAATAAGGAACTTTCCTCGAAATTTTAAGCTACCTGTTATTTAAATAGTGGAATGTCCGATGCTCATCAGTTTCCTTTAACTTTATCTGCTCAATAATATGGAAGAAATTGTCGTGTTTCTAGCGTGTAGAGTCTTTAAATCTGACAATTTCTTTAATCAAAAATAATTATTTTTCTTAGAGAAAATATCTCATATATTCTTGACAGAACAAAGGTTTTTTGAATACCGTCGATACATGCCACTCTATAAACGAAGAATTGAACATGCCACTCTATAAACGGAGAATCACTTGAAGTAACGCCTAAAGTCGCTTTAAAGCTTATGCTTTCCTTGAAACTCTTGTGACAGTTGACTGTCCGGAGAAAAGAAATATTGTTGTTTAACAGCAGGATCCTTTTATCCCTTTCCTCCATCTTATTCTCCAACAGTTCACAGGATTAAGAACAAGTCATTGATGCTCAAGGGAAACAAATTATTGAGCAGGGAGACGCACAAAACCGTCCTAGCATATGTTCAATAATTTGTCTACGAAGAACCTATGTAGTTTTAAAAATAATTTCAAAATCATTTCTTTTTAGGCCAATGTATTTTTCGTCTTTATATCCTTTTTGGCTCATCATGTCCGCAAAAGTGCTAGATGTTTTTTTCAGGGAAAGCTTTGAAGAATAATTTTTTTATAGGTCATAAACCGGCCACCTAATCGTCACTAATGACAAAATGTCCCTTTTCATGTAATCTGAGGCCGAATTTAAAGATTTTGAGCGGCGGCTCAAATATGGTTGGTTCAACTTAAAAAGTTTTTCAAGATTTAAGCCGACGCTCAATTGAAACCGGTTTTTGGGTGATTGCAGACGCGGCTTAAACTCATTAAATTCGGACACTGTAATAAGTATATTAGATTAACAATTTAATCTAAAAACAGTATAAATATTTATGAATTGTTTCAAAAAATAATGATTTGATGTTTAATTATTGTGCACGTGCAGGATGAAGAGACAGAATGTAAAGAAACCGTGTGTATCTGCTAGAGAGAATGCCACGAGTAGAACAGAGAGAAAAGAAGATCTCAACCTAATGATTATACAGAATAATCCAGATATTATCCCGGATAAAGGTAGAATCCTACTATCCATCATGTGTCCCTTGAAGGAAGGGGTGCAGAGCCGCCAAGCCTCGAAAAACCGTGTCCGTGCCTCTTTCTAGGTCTCCAATACTCCGCATTTTGATCTCCACTTTTATTGTATTCATTTTTTATTTACCTTTTTATGGTTTAACCAACCAAAAATCAAAATATATCTCTTCAAAGTTGAATCCTAAACAGTTTAAGAATCTTTTAATCCACAAAGTTCAAACATTAATTCGTTCAATTGATCTTAACTTGTTTTCTTGTGAAAAGTTTACACAAAGCATACGATAAAAGCACAATTTCAAGTATTTCACAAAAACTATTTTGTTTTGTAAATTGGTGCTAGTAAAATTTGATTCTTACAAGATACACCTGTACAATAATATAAAATTTCTGCAAAAAGTCATCATGTTGAGACTATTTTTTTTGGTTGTAAAGGCCAAATATCTTTTATTAGAGACCAAAATTCGGGGCATGGAGACAGAATGGCGGAGGTTTGAAAAGATAACGAGAGGCGCGGAGACGGTTTCACGGGACTTAGAGGGCATTCTGTGTATCAGGAGGCTCCGGAGGTCATTTCGCGGGGCTCATGGAGGCCCTGCATTCCCTCCCTCGTCCCCCCTGGAGATTAATCAGGACTGCAGTGTATACTCGTTAATACCAATACATGTCACCAGGATGTGTTTTGTCATATCCCCATAATATACTTACTGGACTATAATTATTTCTATGTTCATTAGATTTATTTCCGATTAACTACACGCATCAAAAAATAAGGAAAAATTTGCTGCAGAATATAATTTTTATATATAAAGGAACACACTCAAATTTTCTAATCCCTATAACTTTGCATCCTAATATACCTTTGATATTTCAAACTTAGATTATTTGATCTAACAGAATATAAAGTTTGAAATATCTAATCCGTTTATCTTTACAACCTGATGCCGTAGTCTACGACACCAAGTTGAAGGGATTAGAAAACTTGAATTTGTGGCAACGACTCAATTCTTTTATCTTCCTTCCCTGTTAAACAAGGCTGAGAAAGGTTAACACGTTTTGAATGTTTGATTTTGTGTAAAGTAGCGTCTTCTCCTTCTAGATTCCTAGTTTTTAAAACCAGAAATGGAAAAGGAGTTGTATGACATATGTTTCGTGTAAAAAGTGTATAAAAGTATAGGATTTCATAACAAGAAACTGACGGCAACATTTTATTGACCAACCATTTGTAGAGTACCACCTACGACATACCAGTTTAAAAGTTACATAATTCGAGCCGGTGCAAGGATGCCCGCCTAGTAAGTTTAACCAGTAAGAAGTAGACCCAACGCGATTTATGCAACGGAATAAGGCGGGCTGAACTATAAACACTCAATTTTCAGTTAGAAAAAAAGGATATGTCAATTATTAGCCAAAGGCTTCAAAAGTACCGTTGTATATCGGACATGAAGGCCAAATTGAAATTATGTGTACAGATAGAAAGAGGGATCATATTGTAACCAGCACGGGCTCAGTAGCTCGGAGTGGGGATAGTTCCATTGATGTAACCTCTTTAGTTCTGATTCGGACCCAGAACTAAGCTCGGATTGCAAGTAGTTCTGTCTTTGAGCATAGAGGCTCATTAGTTCATTATATAGGTCGGATGAGACGTAGGTCGGTTGCCACGACTGCCGCAATTTCTAAAACTGAAGCAAGATTTGTCCGTTGGAAATAAAAAAAACCGACCCAGAATACGTTCCGGCTGCTTGACAAATCCAAGCCAATCTCAAGCGTTTTATTTAAAGATCCAGGTCAACACTCTCTTCACGCGATGGAGTGAGAGGATTTTGCCTGAATAAGCCGTATGGATCAGTAGTCTCGACGAAATAATTAATTTTATAAAAGATAAATCCATCTGCCATCCGAGGCGGAGTAGACTGATCAGTGCCTTGATTCTTCAATAATCTTATCATTAACAGTTTGTTTATTCTATTTTAACCAGTACGTTTTTTGTACGATGATTGTTTTTTTTTTCCTTACAGTTCAGGTCTCAAAATATGATAAAGTTTTATCCTTTACAATATTAAGAATATAGTTGTGACCATGCTTGAGGTTTCGTGATTGTAAAAATATTTTCTCCAAAGAGGTATTTAGATTTTCTGGTTGGGTTTGGTATATAGTGATTTAGTAGGACTAGGGTTAGATTTATGTTGACGGTTACGCTACTATTCACTTCAATACTAGTAAATAACTAGACTTGGAGCAAACTTTACAACAGGATATTTGTATCTCTTGTCTTACACACTCTACTAAGATTCTTTCTTAACAGCTTGAACTAAGATTCTCTCCAAACAGCTTAAACTAAGATTCTATAAACAGCTTATAATAAGATTCTTCCTTGACAGCTTAAATTAAGAATCTTTCTTGACAGCTTAAATTAAGAATCTTTCTTGACAGCTCAAACTAAGATGGTCTTTCAACAGTTTAAACTAAGATTCTTTCTTGATAGCTTATACTAATATCTTTCCTTACAAGCTTAAACAAAGATTTTTCCTTGGCTGCTTAAGCTAAATTATTGCCTTGACAGCTGAAACTAAGATTTTCCCTTGACAGCTTAAACTAAGATTTTTTCTTACAATAAGACGCTTCCTTTGATTATCCCTTTAGAGTTCACACTAAGATTCTCCCTGTAGAGTTCACACTAAGATTCTACCTTTAGAGTTCACACTAAGATTCTTCCTTTAGAGTTCACACTAAGATTCTCTTTTTAGGGTTCACACTAAGATTCTCCCTGTAGAGTTCACACTGAGATTCTCCCTTTAGAGTTCACACTAAGATTCTACCTTTAGAGTTCACACTAAGATTCTCCCTTTAGAGTTCACACTAAGATTCTCTTTTTAGGGTTCACACTAAGATTCTCCCTGTAGAGTTCACACTGAGATTTTCCCTTTAGAGTTCACACTAAGATTCTCTCTGTGACACTAAGATTGATGATGGTTTGAGAAAAGTTGAATATTCAGTGTGTAATCAATTATACAGATTACACAGTGTAGAATTTAAACTGCAATGGACCCGGACCTGGGGATTAATTGTATGAAACCATTTCATTCTCTTCTTTTACTATAAAGGGATTTATTATCTATTTGAAAAGGCAAATAATACCTCCAATTCTTCGATCAATTTAGGAACATCATCTAAGCCAGTCGTATCACTTAATCATGTTCTTGAGGTTAAAAATGATAGATTATATCCGTTAAAATAACAAACGTGTTTCTCCGAAAATTGGAGTTTTCTGCAAATTTTGTAAACGTTATAAAGAATTTCTGTTCATTTTGATTTTTCTTGATTCATTGAAATGTTTAAAGGCCCCTCGACATTATAATGATCTTCGCTGTAAGATTGCTTGTTATCTCCCGTTTTTATTTTTTTTATATGTTTGAAATATCATGATGTACTTTTAGACCGGAATTCTGATGAGAGACGGAAACCTCGGAGAAACTCGTATAATACTGAACGAACTTCTCAAGTGGAAGTGAGGACCAGGAATGGTAAAGATTTTCTCTCAACAATTTAATTAAATTTTTCCAGATAGAAGTTCTTTTAACTCTTTTTCTCCAGATTAGAAGATTTGTTAAAGCTTTCCTTGTTTAGGACAGGGCCCGCAGTACAGGCTTAATACAGGCTTTATTTCCTTTTAGTACATAGCTTAGAATAAAAGTAAAGGAATTGATTACTCGAAAAACTTTAATTTTATAATCCCTTTATCTTAACTTGATGATATTAACTGTGGATCTTTGACCACTGGTTGCACAGCTATAATAATTACAGGAGAGCAGCAAGTATATGTTATCTCTATGTACTGTACAGGAGAGCAGAGAGTATGTGTTTCTATGCACCGTACAGAAGAGCAGAAATTAAGTATGTGTTAACTTTATGTTCTGTACAGGAGAGCTGAAATTAAGTATTAATTCTATGTACTGTACAGGAGAGTAGCGACTATGTTTGAACTCTATGAACTGTAGAAGAGCAGCAAGTATATGTTTTAACTCTATTTACTGTACAGGAGAGCAGAGAGTATGTTTGAACTCTATGTACTGTACAGGAGAGTAGCGAGTATGTTTGAACACTAGGAATTGTACAGAAGAGCAGCAAGTATTTGATTTAACTCTTTGTACTGTGCAGGAGAGCAGCAAGTATATATGTTAACTCTAAGTATTGTACAGGAGAGCAGAGAGTATGATTGAACTCTATGTACTGCAAAGATGAGCAGCAAGTATATGTTTTAACTCTATGTACTGTACAGGAGAGCAGAGAGTATGTTTGAACTCTATGTACTGTACAGGAGAGCAGAGAGTATGTTTGAACTCTATGTACTGTACAGGAGAGCAGAGAGTATGTTTGAACTCTATGTACTGTACGTTACCAAAGAAGAGTACTGTGGATAGATCTAGTTACAGGATAATCAAATCATCAGCCAAGGTAGAAATATTTTATCATTTTTTCGTATTTTTCATTTTGTTGATTTGTTTATATCCAATAAACACCAAAACTATCCCGATTAGGTTCAAATTTATTGGAGAAAGGGAATATTTTTAAGTCCACAGATATAACAGAAAAATCTGCGAAATGTTCTAGATTTATGAAGTACGAAGATAATAATGGTGTGGCATAGAAATACATTTTAAAAGTTAAATTATTAGCTGAATATACAGTCATATATGTATAATTATAATAAAAAGAATAATAATGGTGTGGCATAGAAATAAATATTTAAAAGTTAGATTATTAGCTGAATATACAGTCATACATGTATAATTATAATAAAAAGAATAATAATGGTGTGGCATAGAAATAAATATTTAAAAGTTAGATTATTAGCTGAATATACAGTCATACATGTATAATTATAATAAAAAGAATAATAATGGTGTGGCATAGAAATACATATTTAAAAGTTAGATTATTAGCTGAATATACATTCATACATGTATAATTATAATAAAAAGAATAATAATGACAATAATAATTATGATTATGATAATATTTTATACATTTGTTTTACTCTGTATGTACTTATGTACTTTAACTTATATACTTATATATACTTGAATACTGATTATAATTATGCAATTTTTGTACAATTGTAAGTTAGTAAGCAAAAAAATAAGATTTAATTATTTTCCCAAGTCCTTTTAAATTTAAATCTAAAACGTATACAGAGGCAATTTTGTGATTTGGGTTAAAATAAGTTTTTTTGAAATAAACTTGGCTTATACAACATTCTACTTTATAAAACTTTGATGTTCGGTTTATCCTTAGATCCGGAGAATTGATTATATCTAGATGTAAGACCTGCATATCTATATTGTATTTGTATATAAATGTACACTGTAAACATCGTAAAACAGAATTAGAAACTGTTTGCATAGATGAATATATAAACCAGTGTTATAAATTACCCCCAAACCAATGTTATTGACGTTTTTATCCCGAAATTTACTTACAGATTTACAGGTTCCTGTATGTATACAGCAGAAGTACAAAAATAATAGATTGTTCTTGACCAAGATAAACATGCTAACCTGCTTTTGACCCAATATGATACCAGTTCATCACAATTTTACTACACAATGTATACCCCTATATGTAAAATAATTCTATGTTTTCTCCTAGGTGTACAATGTACAATGTACAATGTACATTGAACAATGTACACCCCTATATATAGAATAATTCTATGTTTTCTCCTGGGTGTACAATTTACAATGTACAATGTACATTGTACAATGTATACCCCTATATATAGAATAATTCTATGTTTTCTCCTGGGTGTACAATGTACAATGTACAATGTATACCCCTATATATAGAATAATTCTATGTTTTCTCCTGGGTGTACGGATCTAATTAAAGTTGCATCCTATAGAACTGCAGGTCCTGCATACAACAGTATTGTGCATATAACAACAGGAATAATTTGTAAATCTGATTTTCTGTATAATAATTACATCAGCAGATAAACATACATTGTACATACTCACTTCAATAACCAGACTCAGTATAGAAATATATCTTGCTGCCAATGATTATGAAGCCAGACATTATAATATAAATTGGATTTTTGTTTTATAATCGTTAATTTTGTTAATCTAACAACTTTATCAACATTCACTCTTCAATGTACATTATAGTAGATCATAGTAATACTATATTCCGTTGAATGGTGTTATGATTGTTATGATTACTTAGTATTTGCCTGTTCAAAAGATTTGTTGTTTCTTGTATTCCAGATGTCTCCGTCAGAGCTTCCAATGGTGTTATGATTGTTATGATTACTTAGTATTTGCCTGTTCAAAAGATTTGTTGTTTCTTGTATTCCAGATGTCTCCGTCAGAGCTTCCAATGCTGTTTCAGCAGAATTCACTTTCAATCCGTGAGGAGTCCTCAGCTGAAGATTTAACACAGCAGGGACGGGAAGCTAATCTCAGGTCAGAACTCCCCCCCCCCAAAAAAAAAAGTCGGAAAAATTTACAAAACCAAAAAAACCGCCAATTTTTATTTTTCGAAATAGATTTATAATTACAAATATATGTTTATATGTTGCACAAGAAAGTTTACTGCGGTATTTTCGGGGTTAATATAGAAAAGAGAAAATGTTAAACAAAATATCTTCTTTTGATCTCTTATTACAATTCTGGAGAGGGAGGTATAGTTTGAGTTCAACTATATCAATAATAGAGAGATGATCCGTAATAAAGGAACTAATGTTCTTTTTATGGAAATTTACAAGTCGTTATGAATATAGAAGTGGGGGGTGTTTTACGGTGCATATTTTACTGTTTCTGCTTGTTAGTTTAATGGGACTGTTCACATAGTTGGGAAATGTCATTAATTAAAGAGAGGATTATGCGTCATTGATATGTATCCACCAAAAAACGAAAATAGTGATTTCACATGTGTTTACTATTTTGAAAAGAATTTTCGAAGCATAATGATTGAAATTACAGAAAAAAATCTGGAAATTACTGTGGCCAAAATCATTTTTTGAGTAGATTCAATGCACTTGTTTAGCAATTTGCACTTCTTACATTGTCCAAATATTTGAATAATCCGTTGCAAGAGATTTTTTTAATAGAAAAAAAGAGGTATTGAAAACTAAGACAAGCATTAATTGGTTATTTTTTTTTAACACTTTTCAGATAATCTAATTTACTTATCAGACTAAGGACTAATTGAGAACACCTTTCATAACAGTTCGCTGCTCTGGTATTCCTGCTTTTCCCAAAAAAATTGCGCTCTGATTTTTTTTTTTGATTTAGGGATGAGTCTGGTCCTGCCCCCGCCCCTCCTGAGTTTGCGGATACGCCTCCCAACTCCTCCTCGTCACTCCTACAGGTTAATTTTATTCACTGGGAATTACACTTTCTTATAGGCTTATATTTAGCTTGCCTGTACGGTTCTGTATTTGTTTGTATCCAATAAACTTTACGTAGCATAACTAATCGGGGCCACATGCTCCACATGTACATGGAACCTCACAAAAAAAAGGCACTTCCAAAGATTTAGATTACTTAAAATTCAAAGAATCCACAAAACAAGTAAAACCTCCAGAATCTTAAAATCTCATGGTGCAATGAAAAATGTTAAATAAAAAGAATAGAGACAGAAAGCATCCTAAAACCCTAATTTTTGATAAATAAAAGCGACGTGAATTTTTATTAAGAAATATTGAATGATAGAAAAAAGTCTAAAAATAATTAGACGTTTTTTAGAATTCTAATTTTGTAGATCATTTTGAATTTTAAAGAATTTCCTGAACAAAAGATGGATTTGTCGAGTTTAAAGATTATACGGGTACTGTCTTTAAAATAAACTTAAGTTATAGTGCAAACTATTTGAATTCTTCAGAATAGATAAAAAAGTTTTGAACAACAGCAAATTAAATTCTTCACCTTTCAATTTTGTGCAACACAATGTTCTGACAACGTACGTAGTGTTTTTACCCCTGGAGTTAAGAGTGTGAGAGAACGGTTTGATTGAGTGGGTCTGAAAGAGCTATAACTTAGATCTATAGGGATGAATATACTTGATATATGGTCTCTATAAATTTGATTCAGTGATTTTCATGATGGGGGAGATTTCAAATTTATAGCTGCATTTCTATGAAGGCACTGAGTTCTTGCCTTATGCTCAGATTTTTTAATTTCTACATATTTGCACCCTGATGTGCAATTCTGTTACATAAAATAGTATAAGTTTGAAATAATAAATGTGTTCACCACCAAGTCGAAAAGATATACGGATTATACAATTTGAGTTTGTTGCAAGAACTCAGTTATATTAAATATTTATAAAAAAAAAACTATTTTTTAGATAATTGGTGAAGAGGGTATGGTGTATGATCTCAATACAACAAGGTTCTAATTCAGGAAGAAAACAAGAAAACACTTTGTTTAACCCTATTCCCGCTGGGGGGGGGGGGTCAATTTGACCCCCCCCTGTAGTTTTTTTTACATAACTCAAAAAGTATTGGTCTGAGGCTGTTGAAATTTTCTGACTTTTCTTACATACCCAAAGCCCTCCCTTTAGGCCTAAAACCGGGCTTTAATACTAACTGCCTGAGTCCTCAGGCACACTGCCTGAATGACTGCTTTTGACTGTAGCAAACTAAATCTTTGTTTTGACCCACTTTCACTTGTCAGATTTTGATAAAATTTAGCTTTTTGGAAAGCCTATGACATAAGGAAACGGATTGCACAAGTTTTGCGAAAAAAAAATTGCAAATTTTTTGCAAACAACCTGTCTAAGGAAATTTGCACATTTTTAGTTTTTCTTGATTAAAAATCAGGTTATTTAAAATTTTGCAAAAATTATTGCATATTTGAAATGGCATGGTCAAGGGCTTTTCAAAAATGTATAATTTGTCATTTTTTGGACAAATTTTTTTTTGCAAACATTTTTACTATAGAACTGGATTTTGCGATAAAAAATTCAATTTTCGCAAATTTGCAAATTTTTTTTGCAGATTCTAAAAGTAGAGCACAAGAGCTTTCTAATGATGTATCATTTGTCATATTTGGACATAAAACATGGGATTTAGAGGGGGGGGTCAAATTGACCCCCCCCCAGCGTATCCTGGTTTTCAAGTACCCCAGCGGGGATAGGGTTAAAAGGAACTGTGTACTTAATTTATGTGACCCTTCAGTTCAAAAGTGCAGCTTTGTTAAACACTTTAAACTTGTCGTCTGCTTCTACAAACAAGCAAGAAAATTCAAGATTATAAAAACTATAATTCTGCGACGAAATGTCTGAAAGCCTTTAATGGATATTGTTATCAATAGCTTGATGACAGTATTTGATTGCATATTGAAGGGTCAGTACAAATTATGTCGACAGTCCCTTTAAATCTGTTCCTAGTTGTTAGTTGCTGGTTGTAACGTTTTGTACTCAGGATCATAATATGCTTGCTTTAACATTTAAACTACGAGATAGTGTATTTCTTATACAAAATCTGAATGGCGTAGAGACTAGAGAGTGGCTAAACATCATTTTTTTTATGAAATAGCAAAAAAATCGCTTTCTGTTTGTTTTATCCAAAGGATCTCTGTTATTTGAGAAGAATGTTTAATCTCGTTATTTTGAACAAATCTGCCAAAACATCGTGTGAACAATAAAAGATTTCTGATCACCGATATATTTCGCTTGCACTTAAAGACTGCTTTAGATTTACAATATATACTTCGAGCATAAGAACAAAATGAATTATTAAAATAAAGGGTATTTACTTGGATACATTTCTTTAAAGCTTTTCTAAATTTTATGAAGTTAAATAAGTCATTTTTATTTTATGATTTTATCCTCTCTTTTTGCGGGAAATTCTTTTATGAAACTTCCATCAGTTTGGTGCTTTCAGTAAATATTGGTTTGTGTACAACTAAATCTAGATGAGATAACACGATACAGTTTAAACCTTTCCAGGGCAGCCATTTTTTTTAACAGTTAGTCTTTTTAAAACTTTGGTTTTCAAAACAGTCGTATTTATAATGATGAGAAATGTTTACCTGGTCAGAAAAAAAGGAATTTAAGATCTGGATATTTGATAAAATCGAGCGTTTTCTGGGCCTGGTGTTTAAATCAGACTGGGGTTATTTTTCCGGAAAATTAGAACTGGGCGAGTTTGTACTTTTTTAACACTTTTGCTAATGGTTACCATGATTAACGAAATAACTTTTTTCCCTGCAAAACAGATTTTTCGCCTTTTATAAAATAATATTTACATATTGTCCGTATTTTTATCTTTCCGTTTGTTTAGTTTGTTTAGTACCGTTCTTTGACGAAATTTTCGTTAATTTTCAAAAAGAAAGCACCAAAGGGCCAACACACGTTCGGTTTTTCTGCGCTCTTGAAATTCTGATTTTCTGATTCTAGGAATTGTTAGAAAACATTATTTGTTCCTTGAATTCCAAGCAATCAAGTTCTCAAAGAGATTATGCATCTGGATAAAGTGAAGAGGGGGGGGGATAAATCCCTGGATTGAAAATCCCTCTTTGTAATGTTTGGAATATATTTAGATATTTGTTTTTGTTGTATATTGTTTCATGTCGTCATCTGTCCATTTATCAAGTTTAATAATAAAAAAACAAGCTCAACCAATTATGAAAAATCCAGCGATATTTATAAAATCAACTTTTCTCAATATTTATATATATTCAACCATTTAAGCCAATTTAATATTTCAATTCAATGTTAGATATTTTAAAATGTAAAAAAACATATTTTTACAAAAAAAAATTTCAAGAAAATTGAATCTCCAATCAAAACTTGCAATCAGTAAATTTTTCATATCATTTAGTTCGATCAATTTTTGTGCCAAACATTTCCCGGACGCGATAAACGCGTGAGACCCGATTTGCCAATTAAAGGAAACGAGCCTTTGCCACAAATTCAAATATACTTATTTCTATATTATTGAATCCTTGATGGTGTAAAGATCACAAAAACATGAAGATTATAAAATCAGAGTTTGTAGCAAAAACTCAGTTTCTTTTTTTAATAACGCTAACCTGTATATAATCAGTTGTAATATTAAATATTTATACAAAGTACAAAGCTTATTTTGTTGACGTCGTTTAAAAATAAAGTATCTTTGTTTTTATTAGTTTGTGAGATGACAGTGAGCATACAAAACAAGTTTTAGAGGTTTACTTTAAATTGTATTTAGAATACTTTTTTATTATTTTATCACCAACAAACTAAGATTATTAATTTTTGATAAATTTGGACCCATTTCATATTAATAGGTAGGTTAATATCAAAGGAAGGAGAGAGAGAAAAAAATGGAGAAAAAAAGGAAGAAAGGATCTTAAATATGTATAAAAATCAGGAAGCTTAAACACTAGGTAGGTAGACATACATGTAGGTAGGTAGGAAAATACTACCTGGATAGATATAAAGATATACAGGTAGGTCTATGTCTGTAGTTAGGTGGCTAGCTAGCAAGCTAGATATAAAGATAGATTACTATGTTTAGGTAGGTATAGGTAAGTAGGTAGGCAGGTTGATAGAAATGTTTAGCTTACTAGATAAATATAAAAGATATTGATATAGGTAGATAGATATATATATATATTATCGATAGATAGGTAGATTTAGGTAGGTAGCTAGGTAGGTACTAGCTAAATAAATAGATGGATGTGAAGATAGAATATTAGTATGTTTAGATAGGTAGGTAGGTATGCTAGATAGATAGATATGTTTAGCTTATTGGATAGATAAAAAAAAGATATATGATAAATTGATTGCTAGCTCGATAGGTAGATTGAGGTAGGTAGATGGTTCAAGCTAAATAGATAGATACGTTTATAGATAGATAGGTTGGTTTAGGTAGGTAGGTAGATGGCTAGATAGATAGATAAGTATTTAGATAGAGTAATGAAAGATAAACAGGAGTTGAGAGATAACCCCGGATTTATTGATAAGTTGGTTTAGTTTATCACTCTCATGTTTAGTTTATCTATAAACCAAACATAAACCTTAATTACAGAAACAGTTTAGAAACCAAATATTGAAATCAAGAGTTGGAACCTTTTAAAGGATACTCATAGAAGACTTTAACTTCATCAGCAAACTCATAAATTTAGCTTATTGATTAGTTAACATTTTATTTTTCAAAATATATTTTAGTGATCTCCCATTTGTCAAATATTTGAACTGGATTGACCGGAGTTCATCAAAAGAGAGAGAATCAGATTTAATCTTGTCTATTCAAAAGTCTCCGATTCTGAATTTTGGAGTTTTTTTTTGTGGGAGGGGGGGGGATGAAAATTCGAAGGTTTTTAAAAAAAGTGCAAAGAAGGATAGATTTACGCATTTTCTCTTGCAGAAAAGAAGATATAGTTTTGAGTGGAAAATATTTTGTAAGAAATAATAAGACAAAAGATATTTAATTTAATATCTTAAAATTTTTCATTCTAAAGGTAACAATGAAACTATTGAAAAGGGTTCATCAATATAATTTAATAATTAAGAAATCAAAAGAGTTGATTATCTTTTATTAACTAGATTTCTCCTGCTAAATTTATGAATTTAAATTTATTGTATTATGCGCGTATGGAACTTTTCTTTGCCGTGATTCACAATTTAAATACCATCTTTTCTGTGTCTCTTAATGAGGCGCCATTTAAATTAGAACTTTCATAATAAAAATAAATAATTTTGAGTAACTATTTATATAAAAATAGCTGAAGCCTGAAGGGCCCGCTGTTGTCCGTGAAAAAAATTTGAAAAAAATATTTTGAAAAAAAATCGAATTTTTAGCCTACAACATCCCCCTGCCACTCATGAGTGTCCACAAAAAATTTCAGCCAATCGGTCCAGCCGTTTAGCCGGCTTTAGACAACATATATATACAAGTGTCTTGTTTTATTATATAGATTACTAAAAAACTATTTTAAAATCAACACAAGGAAAAAACAAAAAAATTAAGTGAAAAACTGTTCTTCACCATTAGATTTGTGTGGCTGTGCTCCAACTATTTCGTAAGAATTTGGAAATTGTTCAAATAGATGAAAATTGTAAATTTTGCCAATTTCTGGTTTAAATCTGTTTGAGAATCTTGAACCTGGGAACAATCTTGGAATTCCAAACCTATTTCATCTGAACTACCGGGTTAAATAATAAAATGTTTAAAGGGGGGTTCAGTGCAACACAACCTCCGAAATAAGCAGAATCTACCTCCGAACTAGGCACAATATACCTCCGAAATAAGCAGAATCTACCTCCGAACTAGGCACAATATACCTCCGAAATAAGCAGAATCTACCTCCGAACTAGGCACAGTATACCTCCGAAATAACCAGAATCTACCTCCGAACTAGGCACAATATACCTCCAAACTAAGAAGAATCTATCTCCGAACTATGCACAATATACCTCCGAACTAAGCAGAAATAAACATAATATTCCACAGAAATAAACTGATTAATAATCTGAAATAAATTTAATATTCCTCCGAAATATACTGAATATTCCTTTGAAATAAACTGAAGATTTAAGAAGAATTCAAGTACAAAGTTACTTTTGCATTACTAAGCTAACATGGTTTTGGGAAGATTATCTCCTGAAATTCAATTCAATCAAAAAGGATCTAAAAAGAAATTTATATAAAATTTTTAAAGAAATCAACATATTTCCTGTATTAGTAAAAACAAAATGTAAGGATTTAAAGTTTTATTCTTTTTCCTCGCTTTAGAATTAAATTACTTTGCCCTGGGTAGAATAATTAATAAAATGCAAGTAATCCCCCCCCCCTCTACAAAAAATCCTAACTCGTGTAGTCCCCCCCTATTTCCCCTTTACATCAATTGGGCAAATTATAAAATGTCTGAAATATTACAAGAATTTGAATGAATTGTCACACAAAGCTGGAAAGTGCTAATATCTATTTTGATTTAGAATATACATATATATTTTTAAAAAGATTTCTGAATTCCCCCTCGGGACTATTTCCAATTCACATTTAATTCAAATTTTGAGAAAAAGTTGAAAATTCTTCTTGTCAGGAAACTATTTAATAAACTCAAATTGGTTTCTACAAAATTTCAAATTCACATTTTAAATTTTAACAATCGTACAAACCCATACAAAAGATTCGAGGGGGGGGGGGGCTACAGAATTAAAGTAGGGGATGAGGTGAATTTAAGTGTTTAAAGAAGAAGATTCGGAATGAGGCGAGAATTGGACTGAAAAAAAGTGTTTGACAATTTGACCCTTGAGATAGTTGTTATATATGTTTGTAACAAGTTGTAACAGGGTTTAACAAGTTTTTAAAGGTTGTAACAGTAATCAAACATTGTAACTATTTGTTTAAACATTATGATAAATCCTTCTTCTCACATATTGTAAGAAGTTGTTACATGTAGTAACCACTTCTTACATGTTGTAATAACTTGTTACATGTTGTAAACACTTATTACATGCATTTGAAACACCAATTTACATGTGTAAACACTTATTACATGTTGAAACAGCTTTTTACAAGTAGTAATCACTTCTTACATGTTGAAACAACTTGTAACATGTTTTAACAATTTGTTACATGTTGTAACAAATTGTTACATGTAGTGACCGTTTTACATGTTAAAACAACTTCTTACATGTTGTAAACGTACTTGTAACAACATTTTACATGTGTAAACACTTATTACATGTTGAAACAACTTTTAACATTTGTAACAGTTTGTTACATGGTGTAACAACTTGTTACATGTTGTAACAACTTGTTACATGTTGTAACAACTTTTTCCATGTTTAACAAGTTATTACATGTTGTAACAACTTGTTACATGTTGTAATAACTTGTTATATGTTGTTACAGCTTGTTAGTTGTTACTTGTTGTAACAGCTTATTACATATCGAAACAACTTGTTACATGTTGTATCAGATTGTTACATATTGTAACAACTTGTTACATGTTGTATCAGATTGTTACATGTTGTAACAAATCGAAACAACTTGTTACATGTTGTAACAACTTTTTCCATGTTTAACAAGTTGTTACATGTTGTATCAGATTGTTACATGTTGTAACAACTTGTTACATGTTGTATCAGATTGTTACATGTTGTAACAAATTGTTACATGTTTTATCAGATTGTTACATGTTGTAACAACTTGTTACCACTACAAGTGCAAGTGCCAATTATCTGATCTGAAGAACGTTTGTTTAACAAAACTTCTTATAATTCCACATTGGCCATAAATCTTGATGCTTTAGAAAATTTCCTATTTTTTCAAATTAAAACTTTTAAGTAAAATATATTCAATCCTGCCAATAAATGAAATCCTGATTTCGATTTTACGTATTTTGGTTTTACAAATGCATCTTTTAAGCTTGATATAAGAAGAAAAGTTGGGTAAATAAAAGTTGAGATTAAAAGTTGATATCCTGGGTGATTATCCTCAAATTGAATCCTACTTGTTAAACTTCAACCAACAGCAAACTTTTGTATTCTTTGACCATATTTATTATAAGATACATATTCCATTATAAAAGCGGATTTTTCGGTTGGCAAAAATTTCGTTAAATCTCATGGAAACCTCAAAATTTTTTTATGCAATTAAATATAAATTTAAACCAGTTCTTTAAAAAGAAATTTAATTTACCTTAAGAAAAATTTGAAAAATTAGGGTTTATCATTTGATACATTGTTCTTTCTTTTGCATCCCGGTAAAATTAACGACTTTTTTCTTCAAATTATTATTATATCAATTCAAAAATTTTAAATAATGAATAGGATTATAAATGTGAATATAAATCTCAAGTCAATTTCTACATTAATTAACCCTATCCCTGCTGGGGTACTTGAAAACCAGGGTATGCTGTGGGGGGGGGTCAATTTGACCCCCCCCCTCTAAATCCCATGTTTGATGTTTAAATATGACAAATGATACATCATTGGAAAAATTGAATTTTTTATCGCAAAATTATATAGTAAAAATGTTTGCAAAAAAAAACAATTGTCCAAAAAATGAAAAATTATACATTTTTGAAAAGCCCTTGACCATGCCATTTCAAATATGAAAAAATTTTTTGCAAAATTTTAAATAACCTGATTTTTAATCAAGAAAAACTAAAAATGTGCAAATTTCCTTTGACAGGTTGTTTGCAAAAAATTTGCAATCTTTTTTTCGCAATCCGTTTCCTTATGTCAAAGGCTTTCCAAAAAGCTAAATTTTATCAAAATCTGACAAGTGAAAGTGGGTCAAAACAAAGATTTAGTTTGTTACAGGCAAGAGCAGTCATTCAGGCAGTGTGCCTGAGGACTCAGGCAGTTAGTATTAAAGCCCGGTTTTTTTGGGTATGTAAGAAAAGTCAGAAAATTTCAACAGCCTCAGACCAATACTTTTTGAGTTATGTAAAAAAAACTACAGGGGGGGGTCAAATTGACCCCCCCCCCCCAGCGGGAATAGGGTTAACACCATACAACAACTTGATCTGTAAATTCAAAGCGTTGATCGATTTTTGGTTTTAGAATTGGAAATATTCATATTTTTGTCATTTAAAGGTTAATTTGAAAAACACACATAATATGATAAAGCCCCATTTGTTGATATTAGAAACACGTCAGAATCCTCGAAACAGTTTACACAAAAATGGAAAATTGTATTGGCTCGGTTGTTTTGACCTATTTTTAGAAATTTGCGTTTTTTGTGAACTTTCACAAAGTTGACGATCCCAATTACTGCTGATCACTTAAAAAAAAAATAAAAAAAATATTTGGGAAAAGTTATTTTAAGCACCGAGACCCTTATGATAATGAATGTACTGTAAATTATTGCTAGAATGTCAACCTTTGAATTGTTAAATTGAAATTGTTCGCATTTACGAATGGCTTCACAATTGGTAAAATTAATTTCCTCTTTTGTTTTATATTTGACAAATAAACACATTTAGAATATGTGTGTCAATTCAAAACTTATAAAAAGTCACATTTTCGGCCAGATACATGTGAAATAAAAAAATTAATCCTGTATCCTATGTTTGGAGAAATATCCATCCTACTCCATGTCTACCCTGAATGAATAAAGTCTACCATACTACTCCATGTTTACCCTGAGTATATAAAGTCTACCCACCTACCTATTCTCGATCCTTCCCAATGTCTACCCTGAATATATAAAGTCTACCAACCTACCTATCCTCCATCCTAATCCATGTTTCCCCTGAATATATGAAGTCTATCAACCCACCTATCCTCCATCCTACTCAATGTCTACCCTGTTTATATAAAGTTTACCAACCTACCTATCCTCCATCCTACTCCATGTCTACCCTGAGTATTTAAAGTCTACCAACCTACCTATCCTTCATCAGACTTTATGTTTACCCTGAGTATATAAAGTCTACCAACCTATCTATCCTTCATCAGACTTCATGTCTACCCTGAGTATATAAAGTCTACCAACCTACCTATCCTTCATCAGACTTCATGTCTACCCTGAATATATAAAGTCTACCAACCTACCTATCCTACATCAGACTTCATGTCTACCCTGAGTAATATCTAAAGCATAAATACACTTGTTAAAGATAAATCAGTGTTGACACCCTCCATTCCCCTAATTGTATTCACTCTAGTAGTTTCTCTCTATTCTAGTTATAGATCATTTCTCATCATTCATAGTACACTATTCATTAGTAGGCAGATATCTTTATCATTCTTATGGTACACTCTTCATTAGTAGGAAGATATCTTTATCATTCTTATAGTACACTCTTTATTAGTAGGCAGATATCTTTATCATTCCTAGTACACTCTTCCTTAGAAGGCAGATATCTCTATCATTCTTTGTACAATCTTTATTAGTAGGCAGATATCTACATCATTCCTAGTACACTCTTCATTTGTAGGAAGATACCTTTATCATTCTTTGTACACTCTTCATTAGTAGAAAGATATCTTTATCATTCTTTGTACACTCTTCATTAGCAGGCTGATATCTTTATCATTCATAGTACACTCTGCATTAGTAGGCAGATATCTTTATCATTCATAGTACACTCCTCATTAGTAGGCAGACATATTTATCATTCATAGTACACTCTTCATTAGTAGAAAGATATCTTTATCATTCTTTGTACACTCTTTAATAGTAGGCAGATATCTTTATCATTCATAGTACACTCTTCATTAGTAGGCAGATATCTTTATCATTCCTAGTACACTCTTCATTAGTAGGAAGAAATCTTTATCATTCTTTGTACACTCTTCATTAGTAGGAAGATATTTTTATCATTCTTATAGTACACTCTTCATTAGTAGGCAGATATCTTTATCATTATAGTACACTCTTCATTAGTAGGAAGATATCTTTATCATTCTTTTTACACTCTTCATTTGTAGGCAGATATCGTTATCATTCCTAGTACACTCTTCATTAGTAGGCAGATATCTTTATCATTCATAGTACACTCTTTATTACTAGGAAGATATCTTTATCATTCTTTTTACACTCTTCATTTGTAGGCAGATATCTTTATCATTCCTAGTACACTCTTCATTAGTAGGCTGATATCTTCTAGTATAAATCTAAGCTTTATTCAAACAATTTTACTATTCTATTAATTCTGCCCTCTGGAACAATACGAAGAGAAAATTTTCTTGTTCGGGGTGTTTTCATTTTTATTTCAAAATTTCTCTTGTTTTGTATCTAAATATTTGAAAGCAGGGAAATATGTTCATTTTTCTTGTCTTATTGTTGTTTCTTAGGTTTTGCAAACATTTACTTAGTTGATGCTGAGCCAGCAATCTTGTTAATGTTTTCTTTTTCTATAGGCTTGGGCCGTTGGGGGGCGGGAATTATATAGGGTGGGGGTATGGGGGAAAATTATATGGTGATGGGGAGTGATTTATATGTGATGGTTGATTAAATTCAGAAAAAAAACTTTCCTGAAACTTTTGAATCTCATTAGCAGACATTTTTTAAACTTATTCCAGAGAGGTAGGAAGTTATGATAGTTTTAAATTAGTAATAAAACCTCAAGTTCAGATAGACTTAATCCAGTTTTCGTTAAATATATTTGATTTTTAATTTCAAAAGCTTCGGCACCTCAAACACTTTAAATAATGTACACATGCATATTATTTACCTTAGACTATTATTTTTGTAAAAATATTAAAATACATTTAGTGTTTTAAGATGCATTTAATTTTTATATTTATATAGTTTTGTGGAGATTGTAGATACACTGTTTAGCTAATGAAGATGGAATACAACTATCCGGAGAGATAGCTGTATATTTATTAAGATATTAATAAAGGAGACACTAAATAATATATATATATTAGAGATAGCAACATTTTTACTTTACTAGTTTATTTTGAGTTGCTAAATAACATTTTTCGATGTCTTGCACAAATATGTAAACATTTAAATATTGTATTTTAAATTGGTGGATTTCTAGAAACTTCTGGAAGTCAATTTATTTCAACAATTTTATTAGAACATTTTCTTTGAAAAGCTTTTAAAGGAATTTAATTTAAAGGGATTGAAGTAAGCCTCATATATAACCAGAGCAGTGACAGAACCACATTCAATTCATCATTTAACCCTGTACAGACTGGATAAACGTTTTTAGCTCTGTACACACAGATAAACGTTTTTAACCCTGTACAGACTGTGTAAACGGTTTAAACCCTATGCAGACTGGGTAAACGTTTTTAACCCTGTACAGACTGTGTAAACGGTTTAAACCCTATGCAGACTGGGTAAACGTTTTTAACCCTGTGCAGACTGGGTAAACGGTTTTAACCCTGTACAGACTGAGTAAACGTTTTTAACCCTGTACAGACTGGGTAAACATGTTTAGCTCTGTACCAGTACATACGGATAAAGTTTTTAACCCTTGTACAGACTGGGTAAACGTGTTTAACTCTGTACATACAGATCAACGCTTTTAATCCTGTATAGACTGGGTAAACGGTTTAATCCCTGTACAGACTGGGTAAACGTTTTTAACTCTGTACATATAGATACACGTTTTTAACCCTGTAAAAAATGGGTAAACAGTTTTAATCCTGTACACACAGACTGGGTAAACGTTTTTAACTCTGTACATACAGATACGTTTTTAACCCTGTACAGACTGGGTTTTAATCCTGTACATACAGACTGGGTAAATGTTTTTAACCATTTACAAACTGGGTAAACAGTTTTAACCTTGTACAGACTGGGTAAACGGTTTTAACCCTGTACAGACTAGGTAAACAGTTTTAATCATGTTCGCACAGACTGGGTAAACGTTTTTAACCCTTTACAGACTGAGTAAACAAAGACTGGGTAAACGGTTTTTAATCCTGTTCACACAGACTGGGTAAACGTTTTTGACCCTGTAGAGACTGGGTAAACAGTTTTAATCCTGTACAGACTGGGTAAACGGGTTAAACCCTGTACAGACTGGGAGTAAACATGATAACCCTGTATAGACTGGGAGTAAACATGGTTCACACTGTATAGACTGGGAGTAAAAATGTTTAACCCTGTATAGACTGGGAGTAAACATGTTAACCCTGTAAAGACTGGGAGTAAACATGTTAACCTTGGAAAGAGTGGGAGTAAACATGCTTACCCTGTGTAGACTGGTAGAAAACATGTTAACCCTGTAAAGACTGGGAGTAAACATGTTTAACCCTGTATAGACTAGGAGTAAACATGTTTAATCCTGTACAGACTGGGAGTAAACATGTTTAACCCTGTAAAAACTGAGAGTAAACATGTTTAATCCTGTACAGACTGGGAGTAAATATGTTTAACTCTGTATAGACTGAGAGTAAACATGTTTAAACCTGTATAGACTGAGAGTAAACATGTTTAACCCTGTATAGACTTGGAGTAAGCATGTTTAAACCTGCATAGACTGGGAGTAAACATGTTAACCCTGTAAATATTGGGAGTAAACATGTTAACCCTGTAAAGACTGGGAGTAAACATGTTAACCCTGTATAGACTGAGAGTAAACATGTTTAAACCTGTATAGACTGAGAGTAAACATGTTTAACCCTGTATAGACTTGGAGTAAGCATGTTTAAACCTGCATAGACTGGGAGTAAATATGTTTAACTCTGTATAGACTGGGAGTAAACATGTTTATTCCTGTATATACTGGGAGTAAACATGTTAACCCTGTAAAGACTGGGAGTAAACATGTTTAAACTCGGGTACACATTTTTAACCCAGAATGGACGGGGAGTAATAAAATGTTTAACTCTGTATAGCTATTTTTTTTAAAATCTCTATTACATTTAATATTTTAATCATGTTTTAAAGCCTTTTTGTGCCTTGTTTCAGAAAAAATGAACTTTATCTTAAGATTGATATTAGTAATTTTTAAGAATATTCAGAAAGTAATAATAAAAGTCTCAGGAAGCACTAAGTTAAATTAAAAACTGTGATTTATTTCTGACAGCTTAATTTTTATGAACTTTTGCAGATTTCTATGCAAAATCTGGATTTTTGCATAAAAATAATCGGTGAATATTAACAAAATATTTTAATTTTTAAATAATTAATTTGATCTTCTCTCTCTGTCCAGTTCAATTATGCCGCATAAATTTGATCTTCCCCTCTGTCTAGTTCATTTATGCTGCATAAATTTGATCTTAAGTGTTAAATATCAAGAGTTTACAGTGTCAAGGTTTTAAGTATGTGGACTAGAAAATGAGAGTTTTTCCAACAGTTTTCGGGGTACGTCCTATAGAACGATTTTCGGACCCCCCCCCCCCTCCTTGGGTTGCAAAGATTTAGATTTCGAAATAAGCAACTCAGAGTTTTTGGCAAAAACTCAATTCCTTTCTGTGTTAGAGATAAATATCACTGGGGATCTTCGGTAAACATTTTTAAATTATGCCAAACTAGAGATGGGCGAGTTAGGCTTTTTTTCCTTTCGTTCGTTCATTGTTTATGAACAACCCATTTTGTAATTTTTTTAATCGTTCACAAAAAATTGAGTTCTATCGTTCAAAAAGTTATCATACATTTTCCACCTATTTCATACGTTTTCTCCCAGAACGATTGTTTAGTAAAATTGTTTGTTAATTAAAATTGTTCGTTTAGTAAAATCGTAGGTTTAGTAAAATCATTTGTTTAGTAAAATTGTTTGCTTAGTAAAATCGTTTGTTTAGTATAATCGCGCGTTTAGTAAAATCGCTCGTTTGGTAAAATTGTTGGTTCAGAAAAATCGTTCGTCCAATAGAATTGTTCGTTCAGTAAATAAAAAATTTACGTTTTTTAAAAAGTTTGTAAAATTGTTCGTTCACAAAAAACGATTGTTTTTTTTTCAAAATCTTTCTGAATATTTGTTCGTAATGTAAAAAAACAAACAAATAAAACTGTACATGAACAATCAAGATCGCTCAAACGATATCAAATAGTTTATTTTGCTTCTTTTGGTCGTTTTAAAAAAACTATCGTTTTTTCATTTCTCTGAGCGATATATATATTTTGTCCATCATTTACGAAAAATTCTGTCCGTTAAAAAAAACGATGCCATCTCTATGCCAAACACTTCCACTGTTTTCAGATTTGGTGTATTCTCTGAAATCTCAGTGTAAGATATGGATTTCCATATAAATCTGGAGAAATGGGATATTTCTTGCTCTCAAACGATTGATGATAAAAAGGATGGATTTATGCATTTTTGTGTCGGAATTCTGGAAATATAGATAAAAATTGTTTCTTTGTTGAATACAACGTTTGCCATTAAATACAAAATGCGTAATATTCCGTTTTCAACATCTTTTTGATTTTCTTATCTGATAGTAATTAAGTGAGAAATACCAGATTTGTACGTTATACATACAATAAGCGTATATGTTAAAAGAATGGAAAATTAACTGTCCCTAAAATACTTACAAAAAATTAAATTCAAGGGAAAAGGACCGACAATTTTTTTCTCTAAGGAACTGCCGTTGTAGTTCAAATTTCTGAGTGACATTAAAAAAACCTTTATCTGATTAAGAATGCCATTTTCCTAAACTAAACATTTTTATCCTGATAAATTCCTCCAATTGTTTCTGCAGGCGAAATGCTAAATAGAATAAAAAAAGAAAATAATGACTTTTTATTTCTTTTTGTAATCATACAAAGCTGGAGTATATATTGCATGCTTGTATTTCATGGGTTTTCGAGAAAAAAAAAATGTCGAATTTCTTAAATGTAACCGAATTAATTTGCAGATTCATACTCGTGCGTAAGATGAAAACTAAATGATCTATAAGATTACAAAGTCGTATTTAAATAACATTGTAGTGGTTGTGAATCGAGCAGACTATTCTTTTAATGGAGATTCATGACTACAGGCCTTTTAGCGGAGATTAATTCAAAATTACGAGTACAGTCCCTTTAACGGAGGTTAATTCAAAATTACGACTACAATCCCTTTAACAGAGATTAATTCAAAATTACGACTACAATCCCTTTAACGGAGATTAATTCAAAATTACGACGACAGACCCTTTAACGGAGATTAATTCAAAATTACGACGACAGTCCCTTTAACGGAGATTAATTCAAAATTACGCTTACAGTTCCTTTAACGAAGATTGATTCAAAATTACGACTACAATCCCTTTGATGGAGATTAATTCAAAATTACGACTACAGTCCCTTTAACGGAGATTTACTCAAAATTATGACTTCAATCCCTTTAACGGAGATTTACTCAAAATTACGACTACAGTCCCTTTAACGGAGATTAATTCAAAATTACGATTACAGTCCCTTTAAAAGGAAACACAAAAGGAGACAAAAAAATGGGATTGATAAATTGGAGAGAGTTGGAGAAGAAACTAAACTAAAATGAAGAAATAGAAGAAATAGAAACATTGTCAGAATACTGAACCAAAATATATCCTTTGATCATTCTTCTAAAAGTTTCCTTCGTAGAATTACAAAGTTTAGACCACAGACCATACTTTTAAATCACAATTATGCTAAAACAAATCTGTACACATTTATCAAATTTTTTGGAATTTTAATGTTTCATATCTGGAGTAAAAACAGTGGAAACGTTGACTATCTTTCTCTATTTGGAAATATCGCTTCTGAGTTGAGATTTACCAATTTGCCACTGATTTATGATTAAATGTGTTGCAGAGATCGGAAATTTTGTTATAGATACTGTTAATCTTGAACACTTGATATCGATATCCAATGTGGGCACTTTTAAATTTGAGGATCTATGCTTGATCTCTTAATCAAAGTTATACCTGCAGGATATGAACATCACCGGATATGAAATTAATCCATGGATCTACAGTAGATTGAGATCAAATTCCTGATTCCTAGATTTTAAACACAAAAGTTCTGTATGAACATTTGATATTTAAATCTGAAGCTATTTAACCAAACACAAATTCATATTTTGAAATGTCAAGACATCAGGTTGCAAATGTAAAAGGATTTCTAAATTAGAATTTGTGGCAAGTGTTCCATACCCCTCAAAATACCGATATATTTATTAATTAGAATAATAACGAAGACGACAATTTACAGATAACTACTGTAATATTATGATGATACAAAATACAAAAAAAAACATCTGAATAAATTTTGCTTGTTTTTATCCAATAAATGTCAAAACGGATGAACCGATCGGTCCCAATGTTTTTTTGGCAACTCACATTATCCCATGAAAGGTTTACAAGATTCACAGTCGAAATTGAAAATGTTGCCGAAAAAAATGTGTATTATATTTAAAAATTTAAATAAAGAATTCAGCTGAAATGGCATAATGCTTTTTTATTTCTAACGTTGTTTAAAATACATCCAAGATATATCCTGGGTTTCTGGTGTGCAGCAACTTAACAGATAAAACACTGTGTACCATGGTTCGGCACTTTACAAGATGAATTGTTCTTTTTCCAGCTTCAAGCTAGATAATATAATAATTTTATAAAATATTATTCTTTCTTCAGAGAATAATGGTATAAATGGAAGATATTTAACTATATACAATATACATGTTGACATAGATTCAAAAGTTAATTTGTCGGGCCCCGCCCTTGAAATAACCACTCATGAAAGGCACAAATTTAAACTATACGTTAACCTTTGGCCTCAATCTCGACAAAAACTGCTCTGTTTTAAAAGATATATTTAACACAGGTTTCAGAATACAATATTTTAAAAGTTTAAACAATCTTGAAATAATAAAAGATCAAAACAAAACATATTTTTAAATATTGTTGTATGGTTTTAATGTTATATACATCAAATATTTACATCCTATTCTAAAATAAATTGAAATATTTGTAAATATTATAGAATGTTACATAATCTGAATACTATGAGTTTATGATGGTATAAAGCCTGTCTAAATGATGGGTTAGCAATAAAAACCGTTAAGCACAAATAGTTTTTAAACATTTTTTACGATTTTGATGCACATTTAGTTTTTAACATATTAAAAAAACCATATTATAAATCTGTAAACAAACCCCAAACAAAACCATATTTTATTGAATACAAGCTGAAGGGCCCGGCGTTGCCCGTGGTAATTTATTTTAAGAAAACTAAATTATTTTTTAAATCAAATTTTTTAGCCTTTCTCACCCCAAGGCCTATCCATGAGTGTCCCCAATAAATTTCAGCCCATAGGGTCCAGCCGTTTGGCTGGCCAGAGGGAACATATATATGAATGTCTTGTTTTATTATATAGACTAGCTTGGGAACCCAGCGTTGCCCGGGTTAATCATAGTTACTCCCACCATTTACCCGCACTTGGTCGTAAATTAAGATTTTAGCCATTTTTTCCTTTAAACGTCGACCCACTGAACTTAGAATCTTAAACCAAGCTACGAACATTTTCCTGTGGTTCTCCCGAGTTTTCCAAACAAAATTTGAGGCAATTCGGTCCAGGGGTTCCTAAGTTATGATCGGACATCCAAAATAACAAACAAACAAGCAGAGATTACTACTTTTAATATATTTAGATTAAAGGTTCCCTTAAAACCAATTTATCTAGTGAAGGATGAATGAGATATCCATATCTTTCTATCTTATAATAAGTGACTTGCATATTTGATATTTATGCGGCAAACACGATGAAGGAAACAGTGAGCGTTTAACACTTTTAAGATAGAAAATCAATGATTTCTTCCTTAATGTGAATAGTACATGGTATTCTTGAACTTAACTTCAACTTGAAATTATCAGATCCCTTCTAAATATAAATTTGGCTTGTCATGTCTGGGTGTCTGTCTGTCTGTCTGTTTGTATCCAATAAACGTCAAAACGGCTGAACCGATCGGGCCCAAATTTTTTGTGAGACATCTAGGGACCCCAGGGAAGGTTTATGAATGATTGAAATTTTAAATATTTGTCTCCATCAAAATTCGATCTTCATTAAATTTTTTAAAATTTTTAAAATCCACGAAATTTTTTGTGAAAATCCGCGAATTATTTTTGTTTTGTTTTACGATGTACACAAAGAGAAAATGTTAACAATTAATTTAGAAGATGGGCGCGAAGCACCCTCTAAGGCTAGTAGATAATAAAGGATTACCAATAACACATAAAATATTAAAATTAAATATATGAATTGAGTCTTTGACGCAAACTCAATTTTTTTAATTCCTAAACCTTTGGAACCTGATGGTGCAAACCTTAGATATTTTATAAATTATTCATAGTTTGAACATTTAGTTGCAAAGATATAAGGATTGAAAAAAATCAGAATTTGTTGGAAAAACTTAATTCAAATACGCCAACTTAAGTAAGCAATTTTCGTAGATAAAGAAGATTTCAACTTCTGTAAATGTTTGGAGAAAATAAATGTTGACTCCTTTACAGTGGTGAAACCGTTGTTTGCAACATGAAGACTAAAACTATGCATTCTGCTAGATTTGAGTTTGAGGCGAGAAATCAGTCCCATTAAAGGGATTGTTTTCTGTTTAGATATTTTAGAATTGTTTAAGAGTTATTTTGATAAAACCTTGACCTTGACTTTTTCAGGGACATTTATTTTAGAAAAGATTTATATTCGACGGTCGTGAATGGGTTTTATATATATATATCAATCAGATTCTTTTATCTATATCCCTTACACACTGCACACTGCACAAGATTGATATTTGAGAGAACAATTTATCCCAACTTTTATTAATACTTATATGGATTTAGTTCATCGAACGAGGGATTGAAAGCTTAAACTTTTCCTAGTAAACTTTAATCGAAACTTATTTTCTCCGAGGTGTCTTTTCTTGGATTTTTAAAAATCATAATATAGTATTTTAATATCTTAATAAACCTATAAGCCAATCAATTTATTGCCTTAGAAGAATTCAAAATTTTATCTTTTTTCTTAAATTATTTGACAAATTGATATTATTACTATTAGTTTACATGTTTTACGAACTGGGTGCTTCAGAAATGCTCTTAATTATATTTTTTGCAGTAATATTTCTACTTATGAGTAAATTATTTTGGTTCGACTCTTTTTATGTTAAGCATTATATTATTCAAGAAATCTGTTAAGTCCAGTTTTCTAAAGCAAAAGATTTATGTCCTAATTTATGTTTAAGATGAGTCTGTTAGATGTTCAGGGAAAAATGGCAAAATAAGCCCCGGCTTTGTCTTTCAAGAGATAAAGAAAAGAAAAAAAATCTTTTGAAGTTTTACCTTCTTTAAAAATTCTTTTTCTATTTAAAAAATGTTTCTCATCCGTCTGAGAAGAAGATTTTTAAAGTTCGTTTTATAAAATTGAACCAGTTACATTTCAAAGAGACCGTTCGCAAATACATGTAAACACAACTACCATAACTCTAGTAGTATATAAACCTATTGTTAGATAATTCTAACAAAAATATTGACTTTTGTAAACGAAAAAAATCAAAAGAAACGAATTGAGTCTTTGCCAAAAACTTAAATTTTCTAATCCCTATATCTTTGAAACCTGATAGTGTTAACCTTAGATATTGTAAATATTTAAATAGATCTAACAGAATTCTTAGTGTTTCGAACACCATAGTTTCAGTAGAAGTAAATATTTCCATTTACTGATAGCGCCGATTCAAGCTGGATTAAAAACTCTAATTGGATAATGAGGTAGATAGATAGATGTTACCGCAATACTATTTCTATTGGTTCAGAATAGACAACAAACCCATGGCTGAAACCTAAATGGATCAGGCGCTAATAGACTCGGCATACAGGAGTGCAAATATAACCTGGTCTTAAGTTTTTGATTGATTTTGAAAACTGTGTGCTGTAATTAATTATTATTCAGCTTAAACCTGCGAACAAACAAATGATTGAACTACGTCTTTACATGGTTCAGCTCACACAGGTTCAGCACTGGTTCAACCACTTACTGGGTTCCCTAGACGGGCTGGAAAGAGTAAACACTAGATTGGTTAATTTTTGGAGTTTTTTAAATCACTCAAAATCAAAAAAGAACACAAAGGTCTAAACCCTAAATTTCTGAGGCCTACCCACAGAGATCATATCGTTTGTAAAAATATATCTATAGGCTTCTGTCATCTTTACTTTGAGCTTATTAAGACCCTTCTCCCTATAATTGGGAGATTAATTAGTATTTTCTCATTCTGGTTCCCGTACTTATAAAATATTGATTGACCAGGTTTAAAGTTTTAGTCTGAAGATGATGAAACAAATGTTTGATTACATCTGCAATGCACCAGACATAGTAAATCTTGATTTAAACCTTGGAAATCAATGCAACATTATGAACATTTGATGATCATGTTGTACAGATGAACATCGTATATTGAGAGAATAGATATTATGAACATTTGATGATCATGTTGTACAGATGAACATCGGATATTGAGAGAATAGATATTATGAACATTTGATGATCATGTTGTACAGATGAACATCGGATATTGAGAGAATAGATATTATGAACATTTAATGATCATGTTGTACAGATGAACATCGGATATTGAGAGAATAGATATTATGAACATTTGATGATCATGTTGTACAGATGAACATCGGATATTGAGAGAATAGATATTATGAACATTTGATGATCATGTTGTACAGATGAACATCGGATATTGAGAGAATAGATATTATGAACATTTGATGATCATGTTGTACAGATGAACATCGGATATTGAGAGAATAGATATTATGAACATTTGATGATCATGTTGTACAGATGAACATCGGATATTGAGAGAATAGATATTATGAACATTTGATGATCATGTTGTACAGATGAACATCGGATATTGAGAGAATAGATATTATGAACATTTGATGATCATGTTGTACAGATGAACATCGGATATTGAGAGAATAGATATTATGAACATTTGATGATCATGTTGTACAGATGAACATCGGATATTGAGAGAATAGATATTATGAACATTTGATGATCATGTTGTACAGATGAACATCGGATATTGAGAGAATAGATAAGTTCAGGGTATTAGGTGTATTTCTACTTTCGTTTAAATTATCCTAAAAGTCCTTCATATTTAATGACCAATGAGGCTAAAATAACGATAATGTATGAAGGAAACCAATAATCAGGCTTTTATCCTACACCAGGCCGGCACATGCTTCTATCCTACACCAGGCCGGCAAATGCTTCTATCCTACACCAGGGCGGCACATGCTTCTATCCTACACCAGGTCGTGACATTATTCTATCCTACACAAGGCCGGGACATTATTCTATCCTACACCAGACCGAGTCATGCTTCTATCCTACACCAGGCCGTGACATTTTCTATCCTAGACCAGGCCGTGACATTATTCTATCCTACACGTATCAAGCCTAAACATGCTCCTATCCTACACCAAGCCGGGATACGCTTCTATCCTACACCAAGCCGGGACATGCTTCTATCCTACACCAAGCTGGGACATGCTTCTATCCTACACCAAGCCGGGACATGCTTTTATCCTACACCAAGCCGTGACATGCTTCTATCCATACACCAAGCCGGGACATGCTTTTATCCTACACCAAGCCGTGACATGCTTCTATCCTACACCAAGCTGGGACATGCTTCTATCCTACACAAAGCCGTGACATGCTTCTATCCTACACCAAGCTGTGACATGCTTCTATTCTACACCAAGCCGGGGCATTATTCTATCCTTCACCAAGCCGGGACATGATTTTATCCTACACCAAGCCGTGACATGCTTCTATCCTACCCCGAGCCGGGACATGCAATTTAATAAAATTGCCAGTTTCTCTGAAATGTTAATTTTATGGTAATATTTGATTTAAAATTGAATTTTGATCTTCAAAACCCTATCATATCCACTATCTAGTGATTGGCGCTGCCGGTGCCTATCGATCTGCCTTCATTTCTGTGGTCATTATTCCTTTGTTGTAGGTTCAAATAACGGTTGATGTATTGGGTATGTAACCTAAAACTACCAAAAAGCCGGTCTGTTACTTCAAATGAAGGTTACAGATTTGTGTGTTCTGTATAATGAGTAAATGAAAAAACTAATTGTATAATATATTATTCTTATTCTCCCTAACTAACCATATTCCTCTCATTAATATAAATATACATATTTATTTAATACATTAACACCCTGACTCAGCCTTACTAAACCAAATATCTACTATATGATAAATTTTTATATTTTTCCTTCCGGGCATCCAATGTGAAAAATAAATCAATGGTCGATGTTAGGATAGCGCTAATCCACATTAACTAACCAATTAAAGAACTGCAATGCAATACCAAGGATATCCTGGAATCCATCCGTAGAAAATTAAGAAACGTTAAAAATAAGGGCATGTCAGTCTGTGTCCTCAGCTGAAAACTTTAAAATGGTGGATATCGAGATTAATGCTTAAACTCTTGGTTTTACTGAAACCGAGATTATGTTAATACGCATTCCTCCAAGAAAGAAGTTTAAAATTCAAGCAATCAGCGTGTCAAATTTAGATGTGTTGATGGTGTCATATCAATTAAACTAATTATCTATTCAACGAACGTAAGTTTTGGATTAATGTTTATCAAGACTAACGTTCAAAATCAAAATGACTGTAGTCCTTAAATGTGATAAAATATGTTTTTTAATAAATTCAATTTTATATTTTTTAAATGCTCTTAATTAGCCTGCTTGTAAACAGCTGACTTCAGATGAATCGCATATTAGTCGATTAGTCGATACAGCATCATATCTGTAATTGTTTTCAAAAGTAACTTTTATTATCAAAAAAAGAGAGGATTAAGAAGAAAGTCAAAAGTGTGTGTCCATTGGATACTCAGATTAAGTTATCGGGATTAAGGATATCTCATTCTAAAGTTTTCAGCTCATGTATGGTAATATTCAAAAACTTTTGATTGAGAGCTAAATCCATAATTATGTCCGTGCTCCTTTTATCTCTTTCTTTTCATTAATATGGTGTTTCTTGCTTCTATCTTTTAGATGATATCTAAAGCAGATTCTTTGAATGAAAGATAAATGGAATTCATGTTTTCTCAGTAGATATAAATCCATTCAGGTCAATTCTATCCGTAGTTATTCTCTTCTAAACCATACTTCATACGCGGACTCAGGATAAGCTTTTAAAACCTTTATTTTCTATTTTTTTCTTTCACCCTATTTTTGCAATTGTGGTTTTTACACAGTTTTTTCATAATATCGAACTACATGAAGAGCTTTCTGAGTCGGGAAGTTTAACCTTTCTCTGGTAAAACTAATTCTCTCTATTTAAACTCTAAAGTTATCTATGTTATACAAAGAAAGATATGAACAATTAATTGCTTGGCAGATATAAAGTTTTAATTAAGTAAGTTTAATTTCTCTAGTTTTGTTTTGATACAATATATGTTTATTTACAATATTATTGTTTACTATTGCAGTTCCTAAACAATACTTTAAACACAATCCTATTTCAACAGAAACAACTGCATTAATTACAATTTAATTCTATTTTGCCTTGTTCTGTCAAACTATTGTCAAATAGCCCTTTATTTCCTCTCTCTTAGTTATGTCAAACTATTGTCAAATATCCCTTTATTTCGTCACTCTTAGTTCTGTCAAACTATTGTTAAATATCCCTTTATTTCATCTCTCTTAGTTCTGTCAAACTATTGTTAAATATCCCTTTATTTCCTCTCTCTCAGTTATGTCAAACTATTGTCAAATATCCCTTTATTTCCTCTCTCTTAGTTATGTCAAACTATTGTCAAATATCCCTTTATTTCCTCTCTCTTTGTTCTATCAAACTAATTTTAAATATCTCTTTATTTCCTCTCTCTTAGTTATGTCAAACTATTGTCAAATATCCTTTATTTCCTCTCTCTTAGTTCTATTAAACTATTGTTAAATATCTCTTTATTTCCTCTCTCTTGGTTCTATCAAACTATTATTAAATATCCCTTTATTTCCTCTCTCTTAGTTATGTCAAACTATTGTCAAATATCCCTTTATTTCGTCTCTCTTGGTTCTATCAAACTATTGTTAAATATCCCTTTATTTCCGCTCTCTGGTTCTGTCAAACTATTGTTAAATATCCCTTTATTTCCTCTCTCTTGGTTCTGTCAAACTATTGTTAAATATCACTTTATTTCCTCTCTCTTAGTTATGTCAAACTATTGTCAAATATCCCTTTAATTCCTCTCTCTGGTTCTGTCGAACTATTGTTAAATATCCCTTTATTTCCTCTCTCTTGGTACTATCAAACTATTGTTAAATATCACTTTATTTCCTCTCTCTGGTTCTATCAAACTATTGTTAAATATCCCTTTATTTCCTCTCTCTTGGTTCTATCAAACTAATTTTAAATATCCCTTTATTTCCTCTCTCTGGTTCTGTCAAACCATTGTTAAATATCCCTTTGTTTCCTCTCTCTTGGTTCTGTCAAACTATTATTAAATATCCCTTTATTTCCTCTCTCTTAGTTCTTTCAAACCATTGTTAAATATCCCTTTGTTTCCTATCTCTTGGTTCTGTCAAACTATTATTTAATATCCCTTTATTTACTCTTTCTGGTTCTGTTAAACTATTGTTAAATATCCCTTTATTTCCTCTCTCTTTGATCTATCAAACTATTGTCAAATATCCCTTTATTTCCTCTCTCTTAGTTATGTCAAACTAAAGTTAAATATCCCTTTATTTCCTCTCTCTTGGTTCTGTCAAACTATTATTAAATATCCCTTTATTTCCTCTCTCTTGGTTCTGTCAAACTATTGTTTAATATCCCTTTATTTACTCTCTCTGGTTCTGTAAAACTAGATTGTTAAATATCCCTTTATTTCCTCTCTCTCAGTTCTATCAAACTATTGTTAAATATCCCTTTATTTCCTCTCTCTTGGTTCTGTCAAACTATTATTAAATATCCCTTTATTTCCTCTCTCTTAGTTCTATCAAACCATTGTTAAATATCTCTTTATTTCCTCTCTCTTGGTTCTGTCAAACTATTATTAAATATCCCTTTATTTCCTGTCTCTTAGTTCTATCAAACCATTGTTAAATATCGCTTTATTTCCTCTCTCTGGTTCTGTCAAACTATTGTTAAATATCCCTTTATTTCCTCTCTCTTGGTTCTATCAAACTATTGTAAAATATCTCTTTATTTCCTCTCTCTGGTTCTGTCAAACTATTGTTAAATATCCCTTTATTTCCTCTCTCTTGGTTCTATCAAACTATTGTTAAATATCCCTTTATTTCCTCTCTCTTGGTTCTATCAAACTATTGTTAAATATCCCTTTATTTCCTCTCTCTTGGTTCTGTCAAACTATTGTTTAATATCCCTTTATTTACTCTCTCTGGTTCTGTAAAACTATTGTTAAATATCCCTTTATTTCCTCTCTCTTTGATCTATCAAACTGTTGTTAAATATCCCTTTATTTCCTTTCTCTTAGTTATGTCAAACTATTGTTAAATATCTCTTTATTTCTTCTTTGTTAGTTCTGTCAAACTATTGTTAAATATCCCTTTATTTCCTCTCTCTGAAAAGGAAAAATGAGAGGGGGTATAGGCTGAAAGCTAATCACTTTAGCTCTTGATCGTGACCCATGAAAGTTTTATCTGAAGTTCCTGTCTCGAGAAATTAATATAAAACTGTGTTAAATTTATACGAAAGTTCACATATGTGAAATTTAGAAAATCTGTTGAAATTTTCTGACTTTTCTTACATACCCAAAGCCCTCCCTTTAGGCCTAAAACCGGGGTTTAATACTAACTGCCTGAGTCCTCAGGCACACTGCCTGAATGACTGCTTTTGCCTGTAACAAACTAAATCTTTGTTTTGACCCATTTTCACTTGTCAGATTTTGATAAAATTTAGCTTTTTGGAAAGCCTATGACATAAGGAAACGGATTGCACAAGTTTTGCAAAAAAAAAATTGCAAATTTTTTGCAAACAACCTGTCAAAGGAAATTTGCACATTTTTAGTTTTTCTTGATTAAAATCAGGTTATTTAAAATTTTGCAAAACTTTTTGCATATTTGAAATGGCATGGTCAAGGGCTTTTCAAAAATGTATAATTTTTCGTTTTTTGGACAAATTTTTTTTTGCAAACATTTTTACTATAAAACTGGATTTTGCGATAAAAAATTCAATTTTCGCAAATTTGCAATTTTTTTTGCAGATTCTAAAAGTAGAGCACAAGAGCTTTCTAATGATGTATCATTTGTCATATTTGGACATAAAACATGGGATTTAGAGGGGCCCCCCCCAGCGTATCCTGGTTTTCAAGTACCCCAGCAGGGATAGGGTTAAATCACGTTACCAGAACTATCACCAATGACATAGCAGTATACTGGTCACATGTCTCCGCCTGTATCACATGACCACTTTACTGCACTGCCATTGGTGGAATTTCTGGTCAAGCAATTTCTCAATGAAAAAAGACATTACACCCATCAGGCATTAAAAAACTGTGAACATATATCATAGATATATGCAACACAATAAACGTAAAAAAAATATTCTATTATTTAGAATTGTAATTACCACAGTAGTCTGCTGATTTCAGCACGAAAATAATCACGAAAACATTCTATAATACAACTAAATCTAAATCCGACGAATATACTGCAAAACTGTAAAAAAAGGACACAAGTTCGTTGCGCCTGCGCAGTATGTACTTCTTCTGGGAAAACACTTGTACAGAGCCGGAATTTTTTCATCCGTACTTTTTGCAAACATATGTCGTCTCCACTTACTAACGTCCTAAATACGGAGGAATTAAGTACTGTCTAAATGGGATTTTCTACAACATTTAGTGTCCGACCATAAACTGAAACATCGCGCGACCCCTACAGACGAAAATAAATAGAAAGCTGTTCAATACACTGCATGAATACATTTCAGGGATGCTTTTTATTGCATGACTTTCAACAATATTAAGTTCTCAAGAATTCATGGATTATAATAATTTTCGTAAAATAAAACTACAGATTATTAAATTTTTTATTTAGTTTTTATCAAAGTCGGATTAAAATTTGACTTTTTGAATTAAATTGTATTATTAAAATTGTGATTATTATTTATCCCTGTGTTTATAAAGTTGTATTGTGTGCAGGTGCTGACATCTATCATAAGGTTAACTCACGGCGAAATTATGTGAGTAAACACGGCGTGAGTAAGTCTGTCTGTCCGAAAATAACTAACGGGAGACATCTAGCGGAAAAACACTATAGAGTACGGAGACGTATTTAGGACGTCTTAAATACGACCGTAAATTTGAAAAAATTCCGGCTCAGAACGTCTATATGTCACAGGGGAGAATAGGACCTCCCCAGAGAACAGGGATATTTCACAGACTCTAACTACGCTGCGTGTGCTAGCGTAACAAATAGAAATAACACATATAAAATTAGAATTGGAGTAAACCTAAGTTACAATTAGCTTTCTCTGGGATGTCATCGCTTTTAGATTGGTTGCATATTTGCTGAATTTGATCTTTTTAAACCCACTACTTTTATACAAAATTGTATATATATTAATTTTCGTATAAATTTGACAAAGTTGTAAATCGAGATAGGAACATCAGATATAACTTTCAGGGGTCGCGATCGAGAGCTAAACTAATTGGCTTTCAGCCTATACTCCCTTTCATTTTTCCTTTACAGTCCCTTTAAGCTATTGTTAATTATCTCTTTATTTCTTCTCTCTTAGTTCTGTCAAACTATTGCTAAATATCCCTGTATTTCTTCTTTCTTAGTTCTGTCAAACTATTTGATTTAAATAAAATGAGAAAATACTTTGTTTCTTGAATAAAAGGAATAGCTAGAGTCCTATCAAGTATTCATAGTTTCAATACAATGTAGAACAGAATTTAAATTAATCTTTTTTTTCGGATTCAAAACAATTCTTTGAACTGTTTTTAGAATAAAACTGAGTTCTATTTATTCTAGTTTTAATATTTTGATATTGTTCTGGTATGAGGAAGATGGTTAGGGGTGACATATACTATTATATTTATTGTATTAGAACCGCAACGTTTATGGCATACGGGATAAACAACAGTGGAATAAGTTTTCCCTACAAACAGACAGGAAAACAATTGGAGACCTGTTTAAACCTGTTTAAAGAGATAGTATTAATTCAATGTGGGATCCTTACTCTTTAAACCTTAATCTGAGTATCAGTGAGGAAGATATTGTCATTGTTCTTACTTAAAAGGTGAAAAATTTGCATAATTTCCTTCATTGTCTCTTCAGCATAAAGCCATCAATTGAAAATTTTTCGTTTTTTAAGCAATACAAATGAGGATACCTTCATAAGCTTAGATCAAATAACCCTCATGTTAGAACAGGAGACATAATTTCAAGAATTGCACTCTGTTCAAGAAAAAAATATCTAAAAAAGAGATGTTTTGTCCCCAGGACATGGTCGGGTTGTTTCGATCAAATCTCGAAATTTTTCTATTGGGATTGTTTGGTGCTGTACTGCAGGGGTTTTTGTATTGATCTGCCAGAGGTTGTAATCTGGCAGCACATTTATCCGTCCACGCTTCATTCATACTGAGAAGAGGGTTGACAAGATTCTAGCTGCCTAAGGGCTTCTTAGCCTGAGAATAGAATATAGAATTCTTCCGATATACTAGAATGAGGCCCGGGTGCCTTACAAATAGGAAACATCACACTCATTGCTCCCAATCATTTGTAAGCCCGGATTGGAAACCCCGAGGTACCTATAGCTGGCAACTACAGACTCTCCCTGCTTGTCAACCTTTCCTCTCTTCTTCATGAGAAGTGCGGGAATCGAACCCGTGAACACCCGTCTGGATACCAATCCAGTTACTGGCTGCGAACAAGTGTTCATAACTTCACTGATCTAACGAGAACTGGTGTCACACACTGGCCACACCACCCCGAAACACTAGACACCCCACCTCAAAAACACTAGCCACCCTACGCCTAAAGACTAGCCACCCCACCCCAACAAAGTACATCGATCGTATAAATAATAAAGTGTATACATTTCTGACAACAATTATTTCTTTAAGAAGTTAGTATTGGGTGCGGGATATGCTTTAAAATTACTTTAAACTTTTGAATTTATAGAAAAGCATTTAGTGACTTATTTTTTTGAGACAATTTAAGGTATATGTTATAGGTTTGCGTTACAGATGTTGCATAGTCTTTGAGGGAGTGTGATACATTTTGCACGTTCTAATTGTGCAGGGAAATGTCGTCCTCTAAGGGGCTAGAGTAGGAGGGAGAAACTGTTAGCATTATCTCGATATCCATAGTGTAATTTTCTGTATTGAAAATTAAAGCTGAATTCTGAGGATATACTGGAGATAGTGAAGCAAATATTTAAAGAGGTATTCAGCGTCTAAAGTTTCAGTCATAGATTTAGGATACCAACATACCTTAGATTAGAGGTTAGATTTGAAGCAATTGAAACACTGGTTTTTAAATAATAAAGACTGAATTAGAGCTTAAAGAAACTAAATCTGCAAAACTATTTTAGAGAAAAAACTTCAAAAACTTATAATGGGCCAACCAATCAAAACAACCAACTCTGGTTAGGCGGGTCTAAACTACATAGTAAATTGTGATTTTTTATTTGTATTATCTCGTGCTTTGTAGTTGAATAAAAAATGAATAAATTTGATCCATTTGCCACAAAAAGACTAAGTCTGGACTATTTATGAACCTCCATCCTTTTCAAAGTCAGTGCCTTTTGGCTACGGAAATGTTATTATTTTCTATAATGAATTCTTGTTGAAAACTGGTAAAACTGTTGTAAAAAAGTTCTAGTTCTGGTGTATTCTAGTATTTTGTATTCTGTAGACTGTTCCTCATGCTAGTATTATTCAAAATGGAAAGGGAGGCTAAACACCAACTCTTAGCATCCCAGGCAAAAATATGATTTTCTTATTTCACATGAAAAACACCTACATTATTTTACAAATCTCACATAGATCTAGGCTGCTATGAAAAGTTGCACAAAAATTCAAGGCTTGGTCGACTTTAAAGCGTTGCAACTCCTTGGTTTTTGATAATACCTAACTTATTCACTTATACTTTTAGTAAACATGTATATTTTAGAACTTTAAGGAACTTATCTTTAGCTTCAGTCTTAAAAAAATGAATTGACAAAATTCTTATAGATTTTTGCATGGGAGCTTACAACCTTTGGATAACGTGATCGATAAACATGAAGCACAATTAGCAAAAACTTTTATATGCTTTTTTACAAAAACAAATTATTTTAACTTAGATCTTTATATTTCTGTTTATTTTTATTATTTATTATTTTTATTAAATCTATTTTTATTAAAAAATGGTAAAATACAAACATGAAGGATGTTCATTATGATATCGACAGTGACACATCTCTAATTCTTGTAAATATTCCATGGAGTATAAAAGAAACGTACCCCCATCCTTATCAAGGGTAAGTAGGAAGTAGTGAGGCTGACTAGATTCTGATCTTGTTAGACTGCATTTGTTGCATAAAACGGGCTGGGTCGACTCTATACTCCTGGATATATAAATACTAAATACTAAATAGCCAGATTGGACAGTACGACTGACTGCATGTACATTGTACAGTACGTGCTGTTTTAGACGGATGACGCAATTTTTAGAGTACATGACAGTGAGCAGAAACGTCATGTGTGTGTGACGTGTGTCTAGGGATCTTAACGTTTTCATTTTTCAGAAAAACGATCATTTCGTTATGAAAACGACGACGAAAAATCGAAAACGAAACGATCGTTTAAAAAGTTCGTTTTTTAAAAATGGTCGTTTTTAAAACGATCGTTTTTTAAAACGCTCGTTTTTAAAAACGATCGTTTTTCAAACGCAGTTCTGGGTCCAAAACAAAGAGGACACATAGAAAGTGGTGGGCCCTGGAGTAAGAAGAAATAAGATACTGTAGCATGTATCTTGTAATAATGAGATTTCCTCCCAAACCATGAGTAGATATCAAATGTTTCTTGTTTTGCGATTTCCAGAATGTGCTCTACCGTTTTTGTACCTTAAGAATTTACTGAGATATTGAGAATTTTGTATAAATTTAAAATATCTGCAAATCCAATCGAGGTTGTTTAAAATTGTATTTTAATCTTAGTTTTTATGATACAATTTTACCAAGTTTTAAAGATTTACGATTTTTTTCTATACTCCTTTGCAACCATTAACTTTACGAAAATCAAAGACAAACTGCATGTCCAGGGTCCAGTGTCTAATGTACTGCATGAAACCCCAGCTAGAAAATCTTAGAAAAGTGGTCTATGATATATCCATTCTATAATCTATGTTTATGATAAATATTATTCATTAAATATAGAATTATGACACTAATTAGAACCACCAGTATATATTAACCACTTCACACTAAGCGCCCCCCCCGCATTTAGACCCCATTTAGTTGAGAAAATTTTTTAGTTGTGTTAGCATTAAAAAGTATCACGTCAAAAAATATATTTCATGTTGACTTTAAATTGAAACCTACTCAGATTCCTATAAATCTTAATCTTGCTTTTTCAGAGTAGAACGTTTCACTACTGTGTACAGTCTCTCTCTTTCAAGATGTTTTTAAAAACAACTTTGTTTTTTTTATTTTTCAAATTCTATCAATGGAATGGATCAGTTCAAATATATATTTTTCAATTTTGAAATCAGGAATTTTATTTTTTTCCTTGAATGGAAACTTTCAGTTATTACAGAAAATTGAGTTAGTTTATTAAGAAGGGATATATCCACTAACCGTGCACCTAGTTTAACCACCTTTTATGAGATTCCTCGCGATTAATTGATTTAAATCCATCCGGAGAAACTTATATGATATATAAATATATATTAGGTATTGCAGTGGCCGTCAAAGCAATGTGGAATATAGAGGCCGGTCTGAAATCAACATGGTGCTCATGTTTATTACATTTTGAATGCATTACTTTGTGCTTTTAAACTGTAAAATTGCCGTAAATCTTGTAAAATAAGTTCATTTTATAAAAAACCAAATTGATCAGTGAAAAAGTGTATATTTATATACATATATAGGTATTGTCTTTAAAAAGTTCCATTTAACGTATTTTATTAGTAAGAATAAAATGGAAAGCTTATTTATCAAAAGCGTTTACGCCAGAAACACTAATGTAGTAGTAGTAAATGTGTGTATTGAAGTCAGAACTTGATAACAGTGCTCCCACCAACAGTAAATGAGTGTATTGAAGTCAGAACTTGATTAAAGTACTCCCACCAACAGTAAATGTGTGTATTGAAGTCAGAACTTGATTACAGTACTCCCAACAACAGTAAATGTGTGTATTGAAGTCAGAACTTGATTAAAGTGCTCCCACCAACAGTAAATGTGTGTATTGAAGTCAGCACTTGATTATAGTACTCCCAAGTCCCAACAACAGTAAATGTGTGTATTAATGCCATAAGAACTAATCAGTTCAATAACACTTTACTATCAATGTCAATCCAGACAAGATTTTTTAAAGTTATTTATAAATTTGATCTTTCACTAAGTAAAATGTTTCACTGTTTCATTTTTCCCTTGTCTGGGTAGAGAGATAGAGTCGGCGAAATTGTTTGGTTTGGGTTTGGGCTGGTAAAGACGCAATGATGTGAAGTGCAAGAGAGTGGTGTTAGGAGATAGGTATATGGTCAATAAGTTCAGATTTACAGATATAGTGTTACATGATATTCATTACAGATGAGCGTATTGAAGTCAGAACTTGATAACAGTACTCCCACCAACAGTGAATGTGTATATTGAAATCATAACTTGATAACAGTACGGTTAACCAACAGTAAATGTGTGTATTGAAATCATAACTTGATTACAGTACTCCCACCAACAGTAAATGTGTGTATTGAAATCATAACTTGGTTACAGTACTCCCACCAACAGTAAATGTGTCTATTGAAATCATAACTTGATAACAGTACTCCCACCAACAGTAAATGTGTGTATTGAAGTCAGAACTTGATAACAGTACTCCCACCAACAGTAAATGTGTGTATTGAAGTCAGAACTTGATAACAGTACTCCAACCAACAGTAAATGCGTGTGTTGAAGTCAGAACTTGAAAACAGTACTCCCACTAACAGTAAATGTGTGTATTGAAGTCAGAACTTGATAACAGTACTCCCACCAACAGTAAATTTGTGTATTGAAGTCAGAACTTGATAACAGTACTCCCACCAATAGTGAATGAGCGTATTGAAGTCAGAACTTGATAACAGTACTCCCTCCAACAGTGAATGAGCGTATTGAAGTCAGAACTTGATAACAGTACTCCCTCCAACAGTGAATGAGCGTATTGAAGTCAGAACTTGATAACAGTACTTCCACCAACAGTGAATGAGCGTATTGAAATCAGAACTCGTTTACAGTACTCCCCTAAGGTATTTTAAATATTAATAAGATTATTCTGAAAATGTTATACAAATTGACCATCTTTTATTTCCTTTGCTTGATTTACAGGCGGAAATTAAAACAAAACTTTAAACAGTCCATTGAAGTCTTAAAGTGTCACTGTTTGTAACCTTTGCATTTAATTATCCGTTTTTTGTGAATATAATATATTTCCTTATATATAAATATTCTATTTATTTTGTATATTTGAATCCCATCTCATTAGGATTCAAGCGAACTGTCCCGGCATTTGTTTAATCCTTAGAATCTCTCTTAGTATTCACCATGTCAATGAGAGAAATAGAACTAGTAGAACTTTTCAGGAATAGAGATAAGTGCCTTAAAGGACCTACAGGACATACAGGACATACAGGACGTACAGGACATACAGGACGTACAGGACATACAGGACATACAGGACATACAGGATATACAGGACATACAGGACATACAGGACATACAGAACATACAGGACATACAGGAAATACAGGACATACGGAACATACAGGACATACAGGACATACAAAACATACAGGACATACATAATATACAGGACATATGGGACATATGGGAATACAGGACATACAGAACATACAGTTTTTACAGTTTCTACAGGACATACAGGACACACAAAACCTGAAAAAACAAACAGTACAGTCAGGACATACATAACTATTGGCCGAATAGAGTAGTAGTCATTATAGGAAGACAAGTAAACAGAATAATTTAAAAACGAAAACCAGAAATATAAAAGATTTGCGGCAAATGCTGCTCGCAGAACAAAACAATTAACTGACTAAAAATCTGGAGAAATGGAGGTACAAGAAAATACAGGAAATTAGTGTCAAAGATTGCTTTTAGACTCAACTTCTGATTTTAAATAGTTTATTCTTTCCGTTAAGAGCAATATGCGGGTTTCCACTGAAGGCCGGTACGTTAGGGAAAATGTTAGAATTAAACGTTTTTCAAGCTTACTGATCATTGATTAGCTAAAGTTTTAAAGGTACCAATGTGAATCAGACATGTCCCTCTCTATAATTGAAATATCACTTAAATTTCAAGCTATTTAAACTTTTTGGTTTAACAATATTAAACATACAAAATATTTATAAAATGTCTTATTTCAATTCGATTTCATACTTAATGGGTTTCATTTCATTAGTCACGAATTAGAGATTTTTAGATTAGAGGTTTTAGATTTTCCTACAGAAGATATTATTATTATTTTACCCCACCACTGCACTGTGTCTGTAAATGCTATATTATTTGATCCCGAACTCAACGAAGCAAAATCATATAAATTCAAACTTAATTCCTAAACAATTCAAACTAAATTCTATTAGCCAGTTGGGATTAAATTAGGGATTCAGAAGGATTTATGGCTAAAATATTTAATAATTCATTATATTATTTGTTCTACCAAAATGAAGTTCTATTGTTATTAATTTGATTTTTCTAATGATGCTGTAAACATATAATTAATTGTATACAATTGAATTGGTTCATATCTGGCCATTTAAGTTATTTAACAATTATTAAATACTAATAAAGGAATTAGTTACATAAGTTCAAAATATAAATTTATCAAATTACTAATTTCTAAACATACATATAAATATTCAACAACTAAAATTATTGACATTTTTAAGAAAAAAATGGTTAACACCTGTGACTGAAATGTCCATTGAGTTTTCCATCTCAAGCTTCAATAAATCAGATCAGGAACCTTGGCAATATATATTTCAAATATTCAACATTCACATTTGGCATAAATAATAAATAATGTAAACAAGACAGGATGAAATATTTTTGAAGGGCTCTCATGAGTCATGAAACACAATAAGAAACTGTAAAGTACTTAAACTGAATATAAAATCCTGGTTTAAGACCTAATTATAGTGCACACGTCACATATACTGTAAACCAAATGCTACCAAAATAAAAATTAAACGCTTCCCTGTTGGTTTTGGATCTAAATATGTCGAAACAGCTTTACCGATCAGTTCCATTTATTTTGAAGAACTTGACCCAGGGGCATAGAGAATAAAATCTATATTAGAGGGGAATTTACTAGAAAAAAGTGTAAAACGGCCATTTTGTTGTACTGTTTCCATACTGCAGGTGTACTTCACATATTTTTGCTATATAACCTTTCGGGCCCTGGAATATCACTTTATAGAAAATCTAAAATTAATGTTAAAAGAAAACCAAATTATGAAATAGGCTGGTTTCATAATTGACCAATAATCATTTCACATAGACTCTATGCCTTTCACTTTACAAACGATGATTTTATGTTATAACTATAAATCAAATTATGGTTTTTATTCACTTAATTCATTATAAAGTTTATTTCACAGCTTTAAAAATTTCGAAATTGAAATGAATAGTCTAGGGAACATACTGTATTAATGTACTCTACTGCATATAATTTGTGAACATTTACATGATTTGTACACTTTGAACTCCCTTTCAGACTGGAAGGGACTGAAAAAATTCATACCGAGAGATTCTTTAAATTCCTCTCTAATATATATTCTATTCTCTATGCCCAGGGGTATAGTCTATGGGAGGGCAGTTTATAAAAATATTACAAAAATTCACTCTGCAATAATTTTTAGTGTCATTGTTACATAGATAATATTACAATCGGCTCTCAGGTAAAGTGACATTTAAAGGTTCTGGAGCGTTTTAACTTGAAAGAAGTGTGCGAGGTTCCCTGAAAAGCTAATAATAAATATATAAATATATATATATATATAAACCTCTAAATCTTGAGAATATTAACTATGTTAAAGTTAGTAAAGTTAAACTTGTATTAAAGATTAAAATCTCAGGCAGGTTGAATGACATCGCCAATAATAACATCATTCCAATCATAACTTAACCAACTGTCTAATTATAACATACAGTTAAAAATAGTGTGAAGTATCACCAATCGTCAACACTTGATCTCAATTTTGTACAAGCGCTTTTTAATTTGAGGATAAATGTTAAATTCCTAAACTAAAGTTTCCCTGCAGGAGGGGAGGAAGGCCAGCCACAACAATTTCTCGTCCGAGCCACATTCTCCTCATTTTCTCGTCCGAGCCACCTCGGAATCCTAGTCCTTCGATTATTTTGTGTTAAAAAGTTTCCAATTCTTGAAGATAAAACTATTTTTAACAAATCTGGCCACGTTAGGGCATAAAATATGCATGAACTAAAGTATTGCAATGATTATATCATGTTGGAATCTTCAAACCCATGAGAATGATGTCAACTTTATTTAGGTAAAACTTAAATGTCTTCTGCCTCCGTAATGGCTAATCTTCGTGATATAAAATAAATAGCAAAATATTCGGCATACCTCTGCCTATAATTTTTCCCATGGAACCACCCGGAAATATTCTATGGTTTTCACTATAGTTAACAAAAAAGATTGAAGTTCTATAAACTTGGAATTATTTGCGGCATTCTACACCAGTAATATCTGAAAATGCACGTAAAACAGGTGAACATTTTTAAAGACATCAAACATGAAATCTTTAATTCAATTGAAACTTTTCTTTTCGATTTACAAAATTTGATATTTCATTTATGCCCTAACGTGGCTTGATTCTTAAAAAATAGTTTTATTTGGAAGGATTAGACACTTAAAAAAATATTATTGAAAGGACGAGGATTTCGAGGTGGCTTGAACGAAAAAATGAGGAAAATGTGGCTGGGACGAGAAATTGTTGTGGTTGGCTTTCCTCCCCTCCCTGCAGGGTATGACCTGCACGGGATATCCAAGAGGAATTTCCAGAAATTGGAACTTTTTTTATTTTGTGTTTCAACTTCCGTTGGAATGAACCAATTCCTCTAAAAGATCCGTGTCTCCGAGGGTCAAGTTGAGCAATAGCATTGTTTGCTAAAGATATCTACATCAGAAGAAAGATCTGCTCTTACACTGATAAAAGATCAATTTGTCTATTCTTCACGTATCAGCAAATACTTCGCATTGCATATTTGAAAAGCCAACCTTTCTTGAGTCCAATCTTGAATCCCCAGAGGAAACAGATTTCTGTATACACTCTCTCTTTCACATGAGAAATATTTTGTCTGCTACAGTCAGTTTAAACTTTCTAGTCGAGCTGGGAAGTTTTCTTCCAAGTAAATGTATCCAACCCTCAAAACGTTTGAAAAATGTAATTATGTAATTCGTTTTTACGGATTAAGCACTGTAGCCTCAAAACAATATTTTCCAATGAGGAAATCAGTTTGAGGCTCTGAAGATAAGCGCTTTCTCCTTTCCGACCTTGCAGGTCTTGACTCAAAACCATGATTTTTTAATCCATGTATTTTTGCAAACCAGTGTTATAGACCTTAATTATTTCAGCCTATGCATTCTGATGGATCAATTAATCTAAGTTTGAAATGTTTAAGGTTCACACCATAATAACTTGAGTTTGCGACAAAGACACAATTCCTTTAAAGCACATATTCTGCATTTAAACCTAAATCTAAACCTTTGTCCAAGAAGATTAATTTCGACTCATCTTGTTGGTTCAGCATCCTGTTTACGAAATAGAGTAATAAGAACCTGCTTCAAGTACGAATATTTAACATTTAAAGGGACTGATAACGAAGTCTAGTCATTTTAAGTGAATCCAAAAAATTGTAGTTTTTTATGTAAGATTTAAAATCTGAAAAGTGCTTGTTTTAGTTTTAGTTCTAAAGGAGTGATTAACTTAACAAAATCCATTTATTGAGTCCAAAGCTAATAAGTTTTATAATAAAGACATAAGACAGGGGAACAAGCTGAAGCAACCTTTTCTATTATGAAAATCATCGAACAAGGTTTAATCTTTGAGGTTCTGGGGAGGATTCAATCTTAAATTTTTCTTCTTAAAAAAACGTTGAAAAATGTAAAAATAATAAATATTTAAAAAAAATCTTTACATCAATGGATAAAAAATTGTGGGCTGGTTTACCGCACATATCGTCTTGTACCCTACCCTATGTATATATTAAAATTGTTCTCAATTTTAAGGTTGATAGGTGGAAGTTAGTATAGGTATAGGGGAACGGTTTGCCTTGGGCATTCTAAAATGCCCCTAACGCTTAAGATTTGCAGAGCGCTACGGAGAGTAATGCTAAGGGACCGAGCACTGCGGCTTCGAGGGTAAGATAGACAAAAAAAAAATCGTCACTAAAAATTTGTGTCATTAAGTGCAAATTCAGTCTTTCCCACAAGCTCTGATTTTCTATTCCCAATATCCCTATTATCTAAAAACTTAGATATTTAAAACTATAATTCTGCTAGTTCAAAGAGTCAAATTTTGAAACACTAAAGGTTTACACCATTTGGATGCAAAGATTTATAATTTAAGATTTCATAAATACTTCAAATCAGAGATCATTCAAAATATGATAATTTATAGCTGCTTTTGTATGTTTTCTGATTTATCTATTCATTGTAATATTGAATAAACAAATTTTCTAACAATGATGATAAAAAGCTAATTTATGAATATACAAATATAAAAACATGTTGTTTGGACGCAGATGGATGAATAAGATGAAGGAAATGACAAAGTATTTAAACTGATGATGTATTTAACAAGATTCTGATGAATTACAAAAAACAAAATTAACTGAACACTTTTGAGATTTTATGTTTGCTCAAATCTGATACTGAACCAATGGGTTGGCCATATACAAAACTTTTAGAAACATATAATTTACATCAAATTTTTAATATTTTTAGATATTTACACGCAGATTTACTTTAAGCCCATCTAGATTGCATGAAACAAAAAGTCGATACAATACAAAGGCATACAAACTCAAATTTTCTAGTGTAAACGTTTGATAATTTAAACTTAGATTATTTGATCATACGTAGATCACAGATTGAAATACAATATTGGGTTTCTAAGATATAGAAATTAGACAATCAAAGATGTAGCAAAGAATCAAGATTTTCCCTTGCAAACAAATCGGCTTTCATAGGCCGGGAATCCAGTAATGAAAACAAGAAAATCTGCGAATTATATTAGCTTTTAATGTACGAACATTATTGTTTGGTATGGAAAGCAACATTTTACAACCAAATTTATTTTTGGAAAGCCGTGTACCTCATACACAAAAGCTGAAATAGAAAAGTGTGAAAAAAATTTTCTGTTGAATTTTATGCTTTCTTGATGCAGAGAATATGCATAAATTGTTCATATATATAATATGCAGTACTTTTCACATGCTTTACACCATCATAAACTCATAATATTCAGATTATATAACATTCTTTAATATTTACAAATATTTCAATTTATTTTAGAATAGGATGTAAATATTTGATTTATATAACTTTGAAACTTTACAACACAGTTTTAATCTTTAAATATTTCAAGATTATTTCAACTTTATGAATATTGAATTCTGAAATCTGTGTTAAATATTTTCTAACAAATACACTAAATAAAAGAGGTTAAATGCAACACATATTTTACTTTTCTTTTTCATGGGATTGTTCATTTATTAAAAAATGACGATATAATCACAATATTTGCAGAAATAAGTTTCCAATAAACTAATATTTCCTGGAGAGCTCAGAAAGCTTTATACTTTCAATCATAATAATCATATATCGTTTAAGTCTAAAAACCCCAGTTTTTAGAATTTGTGAACTTGGAAATATTTGATCATAATGCATTATGAAACATCTAATGTTACCTTGCAAGAAAGTCAAATGAGCAGAAAATATCTTAATAATTGGTATTGTATTACATAATATTTATGCTTTTTAACATCTTTTCTTAAATTATTATGGTATTTTTTGAATTTACTTCAGTAAAGAGTGAATAAAAAAGAGATGTCTATTAATTGCCTACAGTTTAGCCGGCACTTTCCTTATAGTTTGGCTTTTGACACCGCAAACGTAATTATATGTGCCTTTCTTCTTCTTTTACAACTCTCTCCAGTTTTTTTGTGGCTGAACAGAACCCTGTGTGGAATAACAGGGCAGTACCTTACTTGGAAAAAAAGAAAAATAATAGTGCAGAGAAGGAGGGGGTTCTCTCTCTCTCTTTTCCTTCCCTCTTGCCAGAAACAAGGAAAATGGAAACATAGAAAGTAGAATCCTGATAGGTTTTGGACAATTCGCTATGATACTGGTTTATGCTCTGCTGACTGCAAGGAAAAAATTGCTGTTGTCGAGGCCGTATTCTGAAGCACTGTGTCCAAGATGAACTTACAAGAATCAAGAATTCTTTTGTCAAAAAATATCCAGTCCCAGCCTAACCTTTATTATCCCATTTCTCATTATTAAGGCGGAATTCTGACAATGGTATCCTTAGAATTTTCAAACCCCGCTAAGTGCAGTGTGACTAATATTTTTCCAGCCTGTAAGAATAATGATGAAATTGTGTATGAAGCCAACCCTTCAACAGTTTTTGAGTCAGACATTCTGAAAACTGTAAATACATCTGATATCTACTCATAAGCAGTAACTTTCTGTTATACTTTATTTTGCTATTTCTGGCGCCAAGATATCAAATTAAAGAATATTATGAATCAGAAATGTGTCAAATGCATTTATCCCTTGTCTACAAGGGATTAGAATGTGTAGATCTAAAAGAGAAGAACAGAAAACAGATGTGTGATCAGATAAAAAGAAGATACAAGGGTCGGAGAAAAAAAATTCAGTGCTCTTTTTAAATTTTTTAAAACAAATTTGAAATTAAAGATAAATTGTTAAAAAACATGTGCCCTTCCATTAAAAGGTGTGCCTCCTCGTTTTATAAGAGTATCCTTGGACCCTTTGGATGATCAAGGATGACAGAATTACTTATATACATGAATAAATATGACGTCATCCACATTGAATCCAAGCAAACTTTTCTCGGCATTTAACCCTATTTACCCTGACGTCTGGTTTCATGACAGGTCAAAACAGTGGGGTCAAATTGACCCTCCCCCCTCTATTTTCTTAGTGTGATACAAATCAATAACAGTTGATACGTTTTTGGAAACCCTTGGGCTCTACTTCAATAATCTGCAAAGTAATGGCAAATTTGCAAAAATCCAAATATTCATTGCAAATTCTAGTTCCTAAGCAAAAATTGTGCAAAAAAATTCCGCAACTTTTGACCCAGCAAATTTAAATCTGCAAAAACATTTTTAAAATTTTTAAAACCTAAAAGTGTTTTCAAGAAAAACCGAAAATGTTCGAATTCCCTTTAAAGGCGTTTGTGCGAAAATCTGTGAAAAATTTCTTTGCAAAAATTGTGCACTTTGGTTGCTGCTATAAAATGTTGAAATCTAATGACTGGCAGTCAGGGGTCCATATAATTCCCAAAAAAGCTGATTTTCTCGATCCCAAAATAATTTTTTGCCCCCAACTTAAAAAAAATGCCCCCAATTGTAAAAAAATGCCCCCAATTAAAAAACATTTTCAAATTCCACTAACACATTTGCTTATAACTTTGCAGCCCAATGTCGTAGACCTTAGATATTTCAAACTATGAATACTGGTTGATCAAATAATTTGAGTTTTAAATATCATAGTTTTACACTATCCAGTTGCAGAGATATTGGGTTTAGAAAATCTGAGCTTGTGACAACAACTCAATTCCTTTATTCTGGTATAAGTAAAATAAGGCATTTCGGCAGTACGCCTGCGGACTCGGACAGTAGGTATAAAAGCCCAGTGATGGGCATGTGTTTGTTAGGAAAGTCAGCAAATCTGAGCTTTAAGCTATTGTTAAAAACGATAGGGGGGGTCAAATTGACCCCCCCCCCTCCCAGGGTAAATAGGGTTAAGAGGTAAATAACCTGAGTACTCTGCCCTCGATGATCATTTAAAGGTTTAAAGGAAACCATGTGAGTAGAAGATGTCCCTCTTTAAATGGAAGGTCACTTGAAATTGCGCCTACAGGCCCGTTCATGAGCTGATATTTTGCAGGTTTTAAGGATGAAAACTAGACAGACACGAAACATACATATTTCGAGTTTTGGTTCATTTCGTAGATTCCTTTCCACTTGAAATAAATATTTGTAATTTAAAAGTATGCTCCGTGGTCTAAACTTTGTAATTCTACGAAGGAAACTTCTAGAAGAATGATCAAAGGCTATATTTTGGTTCAGTATTCAGACAATGTTTCTATTTCTTCATCTTACTTTAGTTTCTTCTCCACCTCTTTACTAATCTCCTTCTCTTGACTCTCTTCTAGTTTCTATAGTCCTTCTTATACTTAAAATTGGTCTATAAAATGGGTTACATAGATCCAGACTGCATGACATTTTTAAAAATGGATGAACTTATAAAAGTCGCAAATTTTCGTATATTTTTGTGCACGAGTTTGCAACCTTTGGATTACTTTTACTAGTAGATATGTTGAAGGTATAATTGTATAATTTTCCAATTTAAGTTTAAACTATCTTTTGGTCGATTTCTAAAAGTGGGTTGATTTATTGATTGATCCTTGGTAGTGCTGAAATGTTAAGTGTAGAATAAATGTAAACACGTATTGTGAAGAACCAAACAACATGTTAATATGTATCATCAAAATATAAAAATTTTTTAATTTCAAAATGGGGGGGGGGGCTGGGGGTTTATTTTGTCAGAGATCATGATTAAAGCATAATCAAATAATAACTTCATCATAAATTACGAAAAAAACATACATTGCTATTTAAAACTAAGTATTGTGGTAAAACGATGTTTTTGAAAGTACGAAATGAGTTTATTTTTGCTGAAAATAAACTCTATATTTATATTTTGCTTTGTCAAAAAAGAATCATAATTTCCTGAACCCGAAAATGTCTTTCACATTCAAATGTCTGCACCAAAACCTTTTTTAACCTTTATCTGTGTTCTATAAGAACACTAGCTTGGGAACCCAGCGTTGCCCAGGGTACTCATACTCCCGCCGTTTACCCTCACTTGAATGATTTTACCGGTAAAATGAATCTTCGTTATTGAAGTCTATCCACTAAATTAAGAATCTCAAAACGAAGCTAACATTCCCGTTGGTCTCCCGAGTTCCCCAATCAAAATTTGAGGCAAATCGGTCAAGGGGCTCCTGAGTTATGATTGGACAATCAAACAAACAGACTAACAGAGATTACAACTTTCTATAGATGTAAGAATATTATAATATCCCTAATTCATAATGCTTTGTAGATATAACTATGTTCGTTAACTGAACAGACCTATCGGTCCACACGCCACTATCAAACTGTACTATTAAACCCAAAATATAGATCAGTTGAATATGAACTACTGTTTTATTATGGTCATAGTAATATTGCTCGGTAGAGAATATATATAGAGTTAGAGAGCAAGTTGCATGGCGATTAATACATACTTATGAATACAGAGAGAGAGAGTTGTATCTGGATTGATACAAGTATTATTGAAGAATATAGAGTTCAAGAGCGGGTTGTATGTCGATTGATATATACTTAAGAATACATAGAGAGTTGTATCTGGATTGATACAGACTAAAGTATTATTGAAGAATATAGAGTTCAAGAGCGGGTTGTATGTCGATTGATATATACTTAACCCTATCCCTGCTGGGGTACTTGAAAACCAGGATATGCTGGGGGGGGGGGTCAATTTGACCCCCCCTCTAAATCCCATGTTTTATGTCCAAATATGACAAATGATACATCATTAGAAAGCTCTTGTGCTCTACTTTTAGAATCTGCAAAAAAAATTGCAAATTTGCAAAAATTGAATTTTTTTTCGCAAAATCCAGTTTTATAGTAAAAATGTTTGCAAAAAAAAATTTGTCCAAAAAATGAAAAATTATACATTTTTGAAAAGCCCTTGACCATGCCATTTCAAATATGCAAAAATTTTTTGCAAAATTTTAAATAACCTGATTTTTAATCAAGAAAAACTAAAAATGTGCAAATTTCCTTTGACAGGTTGTTTGCAAAAAATTTGCAATTTTTTTTCGCAAAACTTGTGCAATCCGCTTCTTTATGTCATAGGCTTTCCAAAAAGCTAAATTTTATCAAAATCTGACAAGTGAAAGTGGGTCAAAACAAAGATTTAGTTTGTTACAGGCAAAAGCAGTCATTCAGGTGCAGTGTGCCTGAGGACTCAGGCAGTTAGTATTAAAGCCCGGTTTTAGGCCTAAAGGGAGGGCTTTGGGTATGCAAGAAAAGTCAGAAAATTTCAACAGCCTCAGACCAATACTTTTTTAGTTATGTAAAAAGAACAACAGGGGGGGGTCAAATTGACCCCCCCCCCCCCCCAGCAGGAATAGGGTTAATTAAAAGAGAAATTTAGCTGAACTAATTGCAGCTAATTCAACTAAAGTTGAAAGGTAAAACTTGAACTAAGTATAAAGTACTGCAGTACAAGTTTCATTAGGTTAAGAATACATAGAGAGTTGTATCTGGATTGATACAGCCTAAAGTATTCTTGTAGAATGTAGAGTTAGAGAGTGAGTTGTATCTGGATTGATACAGCCTAAAGTATTCTTGTAGAATGTAGAGTTAGAGAGTGAGTTGTATCTGGATTGATACAGCCTAAAGTATTCTTGTAGAATGTAGAGTTAGAGAGTGAGTTGTATCTGGATTGATGCCTACTTGAAACATACTTAAAATATTATTGGAGTAAGGCTTTTGTTACACACTTGTAGTAGATGTCCTACTCCAGTAAATAGTTTTAGATCCACACCTGTGCTCAAGTTTACCTATATGAGGCCAGGTAAGTTTGCTACAAACCTAAGATGGAGCATAAACTCTATCTCATTGGATAACCTCAATTTGCAGTGAATGATATATATTTCAGGTAAGCAGTTTATGCAGGACTGAACTGAAAACACATTATATCAGTCCATGGTTATGTTAATTGCATACAACAATAAAAGTGCTAGCCTTAAACAATAACTTTTCTCCAGGATAAAAACATTTGAATTAATATAAATCAAAAAGTTGACCTACAATGTTGATTTTTCTGGAGGTTTGTAGCCTATAGTCGGTTTAGAACGCAACCCAGTCTCGGGTACGAGGACTAAAAATGAGTTTCTTATAGTTGAGTTGAGATTTTTATATGTCCTTTCAAATATCCTTTTCCAAGTCATAACCTTCTCAAATTGATCATAAGGATCAAAATCTAGATTAGTACCTGTATTTGTTCTAGAGGAGGAGCGTTAGATCAAGGATTCAAATTTATGATGTAGCAAATCATGTTCAGGGTCCTTCAGTCGGAGGTATTGTAGGGGAGCAGAACAACCAAATCATGGTTGTTGAAGATCTTGTATATGTTGAGAGAGAAAGAAACTCTGAGAGGTTGACAGTGAAGCATGAAACATGAGATACAAGATCACTCAGCTTCCGTTAAAATCCGAGTCTTGACAAAAGAGGTCTTTATTATGACCTATTCCAAGTCGCAGGGTGTCAAGATTAGTAGGTGAAAGGAGGGGAGAGCATCTTCATCCTCAAGACTAAGGATACAAAGAAGAGTAGCTCCGAGAGGCAGCGGAGAGGTTACAGCACAAGTATTAAAACCTTGAGCATATAATAGTTTATATATATAAAAAGATCTAAAGATCTTACAGTACCAATCCATGTATAACCTTCTGTATTCTCAGGTATCTGTATTACAAGATACAACTCAATCTTGAACTCAAGGTTCCGCAATCATACCTTAGTCAATATCAATCCGGATATGACTCTAACTGTATTCTCATTAGATACAACTGAATCTCGATTTTAAGGTTCGGCAATAATATCTTAGTCAATAACAATCCGGAGATGACTCTATCTGTATTCTCAGATATCTGTTTCACAAGATACAGTTCAATCTCAAACCCCAGGTTCCTCTCTCATTTTTGCTGAAGGAGGAACAAATTACTCTCACACCGTAATCAAAGTGGAGTGTTATTCCAACTATTGAGTATTTTGGTTTCTATGATAAATGTTAGATTAAGAACGTAATTACAAGTTTTACGCCGGTATTCACAAATGTAGTTAAGATTAAATTGTGATTACAAGTTTTACATAGTTACCTAAAACGTAGTTAATTAATAATGAACGTAGTTGGATAACAAACCATGTAGAACGTAATATATATAAGCATGTTTAGGTTTACAGATATAGTGTTACTATTATATTTATTACATAGATACTTATCAATCTATTTCATCTTAAATAAGTTTGCAAAACCCTTTTATCTTTATATTACTTATATCCTAGAAAGCTTTTGGTAAACCACTTTAAAAGTGTAGACAAATAATTAGATTGGATTAAATGTTCAAAGTATCGCGACGGGTTTCGGCTGTTATACTGTTACATCACATTTTTCTTTATAAAATATTTTTATGGCAACAATTTTAAAGCATTAAAGTGAATGGAATTCAATCAAGGCAGTTCAATTCTATATAAAGATATAGGTAAGCAGAAAAAAAATTATGTGTTTGCCTTTGGATGAGGAAAGGGGCNAATTAAACAGTTCGTTAATCATTTCTTCACTATTTGAAGATTTGGTTTCAAAATAGACGGGTCTTAAACATTTCACGAGAATTTCTCCAAATAACATTATAAGAGAAAATTTCAAGGCATCTCAAATATTTTTCTAGAAAGGGGTGTGAACTTTTAAAAACACCAAATTCAATCCTAATTTAATCCGGGTGTTCTTGACCCTGAGTACCAGAATTAACAGCTGTTATTCTTCAAGTTCTAGACTTTAACTCAGATGTTGTTCTTCTTCAAGTTCTAGACTCTAACTCAGCTGTTATTCTTCAACTTCTAGACTCTAACTCAGCTGTTATTCTTTAACTTCTAGACTCTAACTCAGCTGTTATTCTTCAAGTTCTAGACTCTAACTCAACTGTTATTCTTCAAGTTCTAGACTCTAACTCAGCTGTTATTCTTCAATTTCTAGACTCTAACTCAGCTGTTATTTGTCAAGTTCTATACTCTAACTCAGCTGTTATTCGTCAAGTTCTATATTCTAACTCAGCTGTTATTCTTCAATTTCTAGACTCTAACTCAGCTGTTATTCTTTGCAAGCTCTAGACTCTAACTCAGCTGTAATTCTTCAAGTTCTAGACTCTAACTCAGCTGTTATTCGTCAAGTTCTAGACTTTAACTCAGCTGTTATTCTTCAAGTTATAGACTCTAACTCAGCTATTATTCGTCAAGTTCTAGACTCTAACTCAGCTGTTATTCTTCAAGTTCTTAAATCTAACTCAGCTGTTATTCTTCAAGTTCTAGGCTCTAACTCAGCTCTCCAAGGAAACTCTTTAATTATGTCAATTAAACTTATGTTTATCTCAGTCTGCATTGCCAGAATAAATATAAAATGGCGAACTTAATCCCTACAGTTCTCTTCTTCATCTGTGTGTTAGAGGTCGGAAATTTTGTATTGTTATTTGTTTATCCTTTCAGGAAGCACTAATCGACAGATTAAGTTAATTCCGCGCTGGATATTTTTAAAGGTCGATGAAAATACGAGAATCTAATTGATAATTTGCATTTTAAATATTGAGGTCAATTGTTAAATAAGCGCATTCCGACCTCGCGCAAACAGATACAAATATTTCTCAAACTTAGTCTGATGGCGAAATGAATTCTTTAAAAAGTTCTTGACATTTTCAGCTTGTAATATATTTTCCTTATTTTTAATAATTCATTATAGTTTTATAAAGGAAATGAGTCTTTGCCACAAATACCAACTTTCTAATACCTATATATCTACAACCAAATGATGTAAACCTTTGATATTTCAAACTTATATTGTTTGATGTAGCAGAAGTCATAGTTTGAAATATCTAAGGTCTACACCATTGGGTTGTTAATATATAGGGATTTAAAATTCAGAGTTTGTGGCAAACTCAATTCCTTTTTCCTTTATATTTGAAAGAACGATCATCTCTTATTTGATAAAGGCTTGCAAAATTCAGATAATTTATTATATGTAAATTGTAAATATCAATCTCACAGGCTTAGCACTCAAGTCTCAGTTGAGAAATATATTTGTCAATCTAAATATTCAAAATTTTCAGAAAACTAAGAATCCGACTCTTTTATTTTCTTCTTTTCTTATTATTCTTCTCCTTTTTTGTTGCTTTCTCCTTTTTGTTGCTTTCTCCTTTTCTTATTACTCTTCTTTCTTTTTTGTTGCTTACTCCTTTTCTTATTATTCTCCTCCTTTTTGTTGCTTTCTCCTTTTTTTATTATTCTTCTCCTTTTTGTTGCTTTCTCCTTTTCTTATTATTCTTCTTTCTTTTTTGTTGCTTACTCCTTTTCTTATTATTCTTCTCCTTTTTGTTGCTTTCTCCTTTTCTTATTATTCTTCTTTCTTTTTTGTTGCTTACTCCTTTTCTTATTATTCTTCCCCTTTTTTTGCTTTCTCCTTTTCTTATTATTCTTCTCCTTTTTTGTTGCTTTCTCCTTTTCTTATTATTTTTCTCCTTTTTGTTGCTTTCTCCTTTTCTTATTATTCTTCCCATTTTTGTTGCTTTCTCCTTTTCTTATTATTCTTCTCCTTTTTGTTGCTTTCCCTTTTCTTATTATTCTTCTCCTTTTTGTTGCTTTCTCCTTTTGTTATTATTCTTCTCTTTCTTGTTGCTTTCTCCTTTTTTTATTATTCTTCTCCTTTTTGTTGCTTTCTCCTTTTCTTATTATTCTTCTCCTTTTTGTTGCTTGCTCCTTTTCTCATCATGCTTCATCTCTATTTTATTCTCTTCAATTAAAATACTGTTTTTCTTATTTATTTTATCATTTCGTATCATCCTTTTTTATCCATTAAATATTTCCAATAGCATACTATTTCCTAAAGTAGGCATGCCCTATATCTCCTATGTTTACTATTAAGAAACCTGACTAGCTCCAATGGACTGAATGTAGGCATTTCACCGTTTCCCTCTTTGTGGAATGTTTAATTTTGTGTAGAACAAGATGTAATTTGATTCTATTACTCAGGTTACAGGTTTTATTGGATGATAAAACCCAATACTTGTCAAGTTGTAGACCAAGTACTAGATAAGGGTTCTAACCACCCCAGCTGGATACTAACAGTGAAAATGGAATTATAATACAAAAGTGGTTCCATTCATAGCTCCATCTAAATTAAACAGTTCGTTAATCATTTCTTCACTATTTGAAGATTTGGTTTCAAAATAGACGGGTCTTAAACATTTCACGAGAATTTCTCCAAATAACATTATAAGAGAAAATTTCAAGGCATCTCAAATATTTTTCTAGAAAGGGGTGTGAACTTTTAAAAACACCAAATTCAATCCTAATTTAATCCGGGTGTTCTTGACCCTGAGTACCAGAATTAACCTCAAATTACCGATAATTTCCAAAGAATTTGAGAATGATTCTTTGGTATTCCCCTAAAATTGTTTACTGGTTGGAAGATAAGGATGACAATGGAGAGACCGTTTAGTAGGATGAAAAGAGGTGATGAGATGGTTCTGAATGGCTAGAATTATTAATATAATATATTTTCCTTAGGTTCATATTGTCATATATAGTTATATATACCATACACTGCATTAGGGCTCAGAGGCTCATGGGTTCATTAAGTTGTCATCATTTTCTCTCTTCAACGTAGTAGCGTACACGTTTCCTTTAAACCAATGTAAAGACACTCTCTTAATACATTATAAAATTTCTAGAATATTCCCTTGAATTATTAGAATGGAGGATTTTATCATTGCAATGTTACATTCATCAAAATAAAGAATAATTATGAAAATATTTGGAATTATTTTAATTTACGAAATCAAAGGATCCAATTTTAGAACTAAACACTGACAACATGGAAAATAGATTAATAAAAATATGTAACTGCATCAACTCAAGTTTAATTAAAACTAAATAATTTATTCTTTTAATCTGAGCAGTTCTGAAATAGTTTTGTTCTATGATTGTGTAGCACATTATTAAAAATTTGTCACCTCAAACTTTGCTTTTCAAAGATTTTTTAATTTCTTTTATCTATGCAACGTGTTGTGGTGGACCTTTTATATTTAAAGTTTTAAATTCTGCTAGATCAAATAGTTAAAATTTTATTGTTCAAAGGGTTACGCCATTTGGTTTACACCAAACAAAAGTGTTAAATTATAACTTATCTTAATAAGACCCGAACTATGAAATCTGTTAGATCAAATAGCAAAAGTATGAAATATCAAAAGTTTACACCATCAAGTTGTAAAGATATAGAGATTAGAAAATTTGAGTTTGTGGCAAAAACTCAATTCCTTTCATTATTTCATACTAGACGATAAAATCGAAACTAAATGAACTAGGAGTTTTCCCGGTAATCTATATATAAATTTGGCTTGTCTGTCTGTTTTGGTGTTTGTCTGTCTGTTTGTTTGGGTGTCTGTCTGTTTGTATCAAATAAACGTCAAAACGGCTGAACCGATCGGGCCCAAATTTTTTGTGGGACATCTAGGGACCCCAGGGAAGGTTTATGAATGATCAAAATTTCAAATATTTGTCTCCATCAAAATTCGATCTTCATTAAATTTTTGAAAATTTTGAAAATCCACGAAATTTTTGTGAAAATCCGCGAATTATTTTTGTTTTGTTTTACGATGTACACAAAGAGAACATGTTCACAATTAATTTAGAAGATGGGCGCGAAGCGCCCTCTAAGGCTAGTCTATATATAAATTTGGCTTGTCTGTCTGTTTTGGTGTTTGTCTGTTTGTATCCAATAAACGTCAAAACGGCTGCACCGATCGGGCCCAAATTTTTTGTGGGACCTCACGGAACCCCAGGGAAGGTTTATGAATGATCAAAATTTCAAATATTTGTCTCCATCAAAATTCAATCTTCATTAAATTTTTGAAAATTTTGAAAATCCACGATTTTTTTGTGAAAATCCGCCAACTATTTTTGTTTTGTTTTACGATGTACAAAAAGAGAACATGTTCACAATTAATTTAGAAGATGGGCGCGAAGCGCCCTATAAGGCTAGTGTAACACAAATTTGACTTTCTCCTTCTGTCTATTTCCGTGTACTGTTTTGTAAAGATAATTGGATTAGAAAATTATAGTTTGAGACGAGCCAATTTTAATTATAATTTATAGCTAATAAGAAGTTATTCCTTTCGATCTCCATTCTTTGAATATCATTGACGATCTTAAAGTCTTTCATCCAATGTTTATTACGATTAAGATTAAAAGAAATATTGGTCGACCAGCACCAAAATCTCTGATTTAAAGAATTGAATTTGTCTTAAATACTTTCTGTATGGCCTTTCAAATGTGATAATGAAATTGATGTACAAGGCCCATAGAACGAGGTTTATTTAATCTTAGATATAATCTAGAGATTTCTTTAATCTGCAGTAAATCGAAGAACATTTTATACCTTTTACAAACTTTAAATCTTATATAAAATGTTCAAAATTTATACGATTTTTTTAGATCGAAAAATATTTGTTCAATGCATACATATTCCATTTTCTTTAGTCCAATTCATTCTATGATTGTTCCCCTGTCACAGATTCTCAAACAGCTAGATTTAAACTAGGGAAAATTGGAAAACTCCTAATTTTTTAAAATACTTTTGTTTTAAATAGGGAAGAAGAATTAAAGATGGGCATCATGTATCATTAGTTTTTAAACTTTCAATTTTTACTTTAAGAGAATCCAAACAAGGTTCTCAAATTGTATTCTGTATAAGTTTACAGTTATTACAAACTAGCTTGGAACCCCAGATGTCTCTGGAAATCTATAACTTTCCCTTTAAAGAGGAAAAACAAAAGTCAGAACTCTTGTCCTGTGAATCTCGGGATAAATTTAATCTTTTACTTCAATTCCTCTGCAAGATGCCGTGGTGGTTATGCTCAGAGATATGAACTATTGTGTAGATATTGTTAAACGATTAATCTCGCTATGCAATTTGGGCATTTCTAAATTTGATTCAAACTTCTTCCTGCAGGGCATGACTATCACGGGATATTAAAGAGGAACTAAATCAATTATCCGGAGATCCTTAATCCCGAGATTTACAGATCAAAAGTTCTGACTCTTGCATTAATAACTTTGAATTAAGGAACAAGCATTCAAATTTAAATTTAAAAAGTGTCTATATTGGATATCAAGATCATAAGCTTTCACTCCAAGCAAAAGTTTCGATCTAAGAACATCTCCGTGGTTCCCAACAAAAAAAAGTTCCTTAGCTTTCTTTGGGAACACATTTGACAGAGAAACATAGATGACTATATGTATATGTATATATACATATACATAGATTTGGAATGAGAAAATTTGATATTATGTTCAAAGAGTTCAAACCAACTTGTGTAAGGTTGTATCAAATGTTGTTTTGAAATAATTATAACCATTAAGCATGTCATTTTGATTTGTATGATTTGTGATTCAAGTTTCATGTGTTTTGATGAAAACACTAAAGTTTTGTTTGATGTTTGTAAAAGAAATGAAAACATCTCAAGTTTGTCTGATATTCTTGACAAGGAAGGTTTATCTCTACTACAGTTTTATCATTTATCATCGTTATACTAGAATCTACCACTTCACACTTACACTCTACAAATCTTACAACTGCAAACATTTATAGATACAGGGTATCCTAACAAATTTTTGATTGACTGTTATGCTTTGAAAGGGATCTTCAGATTAAGAGTAAGTACAGAAACTTTTTTTTTATACTTTTAGAATGGTTTGGTTGATTCAAGGGTTAACAATGGAATAACGCGACTTATGAAGGATTTATTGTTTACTTTAATATCATATTAAGAAGGATTTTGTCACAATAAAAGCCTTAAAGAAAGTGATTCAAATTTCAGGACTGGGGATCTGTTGAAGATTGAGAAGTTTACATGAAAAACTTAGATTTGCAAATATTTAACATCATAATTTGCTATTTTTGATTACGGATTCAATCTGCTTCGAAAGCCTACCTTATTGATAAAATACAGGGGTTCTCTTGTGAAAGACTTGTGTGTCATTGTTTTTTAAGCAGTAGGTAAGTATCATTTAAATTTAATTTCCAAATCTAATTATATATATGGATAATATATATATATACATCACTTTCATGCCCATATTTAAACTTGTATGTATGTATATTCTTATACATTTTTTGCAGCATTTTATATTACAAACCTAACTGTTTATAGGAAAATAGATGAAAACATGGCCCACCAGATTCTTTTAACCTCTGAGGATTTATTATTTTTTTTGTGATATTTATATAATATATATAAAATCTTCACGTAATAAATATTTGATTTGATTTGTATGATCTGACAAACTTCGATCCCCAAAAAACTATTTATGTTTATCTTTATTTTTTTCTATCTAAAAATTGTTGATGAAACCGTTTTTAATGTAACTCCCATGGAGTACACGCCTACTGCATAACAATTTCTTGAACCAGTATCTATCCAGGTACAGTCAGTTTCACTTAGCTATTAATGTTTCAACCTGAATGCAATCTTCTTAGCTACCAATACCAATCAGATGCTCAAAACTATCAATGCCAAATCAACGGGCACAATCCTGTTAGCTATCAGTGTCAATACGGACACTAGCAATCAAGTGATCAATGTCTCAAACAGGACACGATCCACACGGCTACAATAACGTGAACTATCAAAGCCACTACCACTGGGCGCGATCTTGTTTGCTATGTCAACCGGACAATAGTGATCTATTCATGAATGTTATAAACAGGACACAATTCACACGGCTACAATCCAGCGAACTATCAACGCCAGTACCACTGGGCACGATCTCGTTTGCATTGTCAACTAGACAATAGCCATCAGTAGATCATACCAAAATTCAAGTCAACGTCAACCAGGCAATAGCAATCAATTCACATGTTTCAACGAAAATCAAAATTACTTTCAACACTGTAATCAAAGTGAAGTTGCTGTATCAACTAAGGTAAATGTCTTCAGTTAAGATTAGAATTGGGTCTATCATAATTCCAAGTTATGCGCTGTTATGTATAACTATAAAAACAATCGTTTTGTTATGAAAACGATGATAAAAAACGTAAAACAAAGCAATAATTTTTCAAAATGATCGTACATTGAATGGGTTTAATGTACGTATATTTAGAAGATTAGCGAGGATAGATATAATGTAGTTAAGCTATCTCCACACATTTTTTCAGCATAATTTAAGTTAAATGTACGTATTTAGTAGATTAACGTGGATAGATTTAAACGTAGTTAATCTAATCACAATGCATGTTTTAATCATGTGACTTAGCTCTGTTTATCTAGGTATGCTCAGGTTAACAAATATGGGGATTGCTGCGATATTTGCTACACCTAGAAATTGAACTTGAATTATTTCTTTAAAACATTAATTTCCAAATATTGTATTCAATTTATCTTTAAAATGTGATGCAGGGATTCTGTAAATGAACAAATGGATAACAATTTGCGAAAATGAAAGAGAAAAGTTATTTGATTTTTTCCTCCTGCTTCCATTCTGAAAATGAAACTTGGTGAATAAATTGAGATAAAAAAGTTGAAACTGTCATCAGATATTTATCATCTTTCTTAGGTCAGGACTGAACAAGAAAACATAATGCTAATTGCAATCTTTTTTTTAAAAAATAAATTTTGTTTGTTTTAAACTGTATGTATATGTATTACCAACAGTACCTTATAGTGTTGATCGAATTAATGTATTTGACTGTTTTGTCGACGAATTCTAACCCCTTCAACACTCCCCCCCCCCTTCCCCCACTGCATACGCCCATAAACTAGTCAATCCTTTCCCAGTCATTCAATACTCTTCAAAAGAGTAAGGTACGGTTTTCTAATTTTTCTTTTAAGTTTTATGTGTTCTGACAATATTCATTTTGAAAAATTCCATTTTACATAAAAAAGATTTTTATTTTTGTTCTCTTCTGTATTTATTATAGTTACTGTGTTTGTATTTTTTATTTTTATTTTTTGCTTATATCTGTTATATTATAGGACTAACTCCTGATGATGCCAAAGTTTTTGGCGAAATATATTGAGAAGAAAATGATATAATTCTAGTGCTAGAGAATAGGGTTGGGATTTGTTTAAAAACGATCTAAAGTTCATCTTTCTTAAGGTTTTCATTTTTTTAATACAGGAGCAAGATTAGATTTCAATTAAAAAATTTGTGACAAATATAGGCCAACTAGCATTTTTAATAAGCATTTTTGTCCTTAAATCTGATCATACTTTTAGACCAAAACTGCAAAGAAGAAAAGTTTGATGAATTTTAAATGTTGTGGAAAATCGAATTGAGAGAAGGTTGAAAATCTTAAATTGATATTTGTTAGATATTTGACATTTTTCAGATTTTGTAAAACAGTTTAGACTGGTATTAAAAATATTTCAAAGCAGCTTTTATATTTATTATTTTCGAAACTATTAAAAGTATTGTCGTTGAATTCCTAATATTAAAATAGAGGACAAGGAGTTAATAATCAAATAAGACCCATCAATCAAATCATTATCTATACTTTCTTCTTATGTACTTGAAAACACGATAAAGAAAATACGAAATATCTACAGTTAACGGTTTACAAGGGAGTTAGGTTCTAGGACAAACGTAGGACAGCTACCGTAGAACAGGACAAACGTGAAACAAGAAAACGTGTTGAAAAGAGACTAACGTCTAACTAGGAGGACCGTGGAACATGTCTAAATATAAACAATCTAAATATCCGTAGTGCGGCTCCAAAAGCCTTTCCCAGCCTTTTTTTTAGCCGCATCACAGCCTCACTAAAAGCCTATATCGCTTTAGAAAGCATGGAAAACACGTAAAACATTTGAACCAACCCGTAAATCAAAAATTTCTTGAATCACGTTTGTTCAAACCTAGAATTGTAATTTGTAAAAATAGAAAGAAACTAAAGAAAGAGAAAATAAAGGTTTTAAAAGCTTATCCTGAGTCCGCGTATGAAGTATGGTTTAGAAGAGAATGACTAAGGATAGAATTGACCGGGATGGATTTATATCTACTGAGAAAACATGAATTCCATTTATCTTCCATTCAAGGAATCTGCTTTAGATATCATCTAAAAGAGGGGAACAGGAGAAGAACATAAATATAAAGAAAATTTATTTATTAAAGAGACTGTATACATAATTCCAAGTGACCTTCCATTTATAGAGTGGCATATCCGATTCACAATTAAGTATAAATTAGATATCTGTGTTTTCGCACTTGAAAACTGATTATTTTCCTTTTTGGTTTCTTTGCAAAAGTGACTTGAGCATTTTTCTCTGCAGAAGCATTGGAAAACTTTATTATCTTCCACATGATTTGTCAGATTAAGGTTTCAAGGGCACTGTTGTGAATCGGGCATGCCTGTCTGAGACTTTAAAAATCGAAAATTTGTTATTCTAACAGGCCACAAACTTTCCTCGGGGTCATATGAGATACCACAAAATATTTAACCCTGATCGGTTCAATCGTTTTGAAGTTCATTAAACACAAACGTTGAATCCAGCAGACAGACACAAAAACAAGTAAATAAAAAATATATAAAAATCCTTTTTAGGAACTATTGATTTCATGACTTTGAAATTAAAGGTAACGCGCAACTTTACGATAGAAAGCTGGTAAGAAATTGCCATATTTTAAAGATTTATTGAACTATTATTTCTTATTAACGTAACTTAAAAGCCCTCGAAAAAAGGCAGTTTTACCTAATAATATTTGTAAAAAAAATCATCTTATTACATTTTACACTCCGAAATGCCATGCAAGCATCAATGAGACCAGTATTATTGTTAAGAACTTCATATCATCATCATTAATAAATAACATTATCAATCATTATGGTATATTTACTATATTATAGTGTTTCGTTTAAAGTATTCAAATAGAAACTGCATTTTGTTTTTAAAAATCATTTTCAAAAGAATCTTGTGTAAAAGGATATAATATACAAAACTTAGATTAAAGTTCAGCTCCCCCTCCCCCCTTTCTTGTTTATGAAGCACATTTTGCATAATATTCACATCAGCTTTCCAGGTTCAACGGGGAAAATGAATATCCATTAAAATTCTGCCTGGAGCTGGTAAGCTTTATGATTCAAAGAGACCATTGACGTTCTTTAATATAATAAAGGTTTCTTGTAAACCTTTGTCTGAGCAACGATGATAAAGATATCCCTAATTTTCTCTCTGAAAAATTGATTATTTTCATGATTTAAGTACTTTTCTAGATAGAAAACAACGATTCATCATTAGTCGATACAGATAGAAAGGGTATCGTTGTGAATCGGGCGTTCAACTCTTTACATCTGGGAGACTTGAAATTACGTCGGCAGTTCCTTTCGAAGAGAGAATATGAAAAACTTTCATGTTGACTCATGAAATAATGGGATTTTAAAACTAAATCAATCGAAAAAATCTTGGAAAAATTGCAGCTTTCCATTTAGTTTTTTAGATTCCTAGTTGTGTTCCTTCTTTGTTTTCTAAAAGAAAGCCATTTTGACATGACATCTTACTTCTAGACCAAGCTGGGTCCCCCAAGCTAGTAGTAAAATAATACGTACTTCTTCAGAAATATTTCTTTAATTCATCTCGAATTCCAAGGTAATGCATTTTTGTCTGATTTTTTTACCTTTTGTTATGTTCTGTAAAAAAGCACATGAAACCAGAAATTAAAGAGCTTCCCTACACAAGAACAGATAATTTACGGTAACATAAAAGTAGCGAGCATTTAGTTTTCGCCCTATTTAACCAATCTGAGTATTTTCTCTTCTATTCTTTACTGACGAGTCATTTTTAATTAAATCTAAGTATACGGTTATTTATATATAGCTCTGTTGAATAAAATATTGAAACTCGCCTGTCTGAGTTGAGTCAATACAGCCATGTCCGGGTGTGGTAACAGTTTGCCCAATTACGTTTCACCCAATAACGTTTCAAACAAAACGTTTCACCCAATAACCTTTCACCCAATATAATGTTTCACACAATTCACGTTTCACCCAACTACGTTTCACCCAAATTACATTTCACCTTTAAAAGTTAGAGTATTTCTCTAAAAATTGTAAAACTTAACCCTTGAATAGGAATTATATGCAACAAATGGCCGTTAGAGGGCAGTCAAAAACCTTTCATGGAACTAGAGCATGGCGTGCTGGGACACTATAGGCCTGCTTAGCCTATCCAGGTAGAGCTTATGAACAGTCCGTGTAAGTCTGAGCCCAAAACTTAAGACAGGGTATCGTTATGAAAACCAGTTTTGAAACCCGGGTTTCAAGATTGGGGTTAGGCAGTTTTGTGGATATCAATATTTTTGTTGTGAAATATTATTTTATTAAGATTCTTCATATTCTTCATTTTTTAAAATTTCTTAAATCAAAATCTACACAATTGCCAAGACCCCAAAAAGGAAACTCGGGAGTTTCGTTCAACGATACTCTTTTAAATTTCGGGCTCTGTAGGCGTGAGCTATGTACAGTTGTACAAATGTACATTATATATGATTAATTGCAGTATGTTTTTGAATTATACTAATAGTTGGTGAGGGAATTGGAACCATGTTTATTCTACATAGAAACATGATTAAGAAAGAATATTCTGATGGTCATGTTTCATCAAAATAAAGAAATATTTCGGCAGAAAATATACAAGAAATAAGTAAGATTCTTGGATGCTTATAAATTAAGTTGTATCAAAAAACAACAACAAATATTTGCTCTTTCTAAAGAAAGGTTATTTATAAATTAAATATTATGATTATCTTACAAGAGAACTATTTTTTGTGTCATGGTTACTAAGGACACATTTGTGAAAAATAAAAAGTAAAAATTTGATCAAATACAAAAACGTCTACTGTTTTTATTAAAAAGCAATTAGTCAGGTTTCTTATATAAAGTAAAAACATTTGTTTTGTTGTCTGAATATTTGTTTGTTTGGATATCCGATCAGAACTCATGAACCCCTGGGTTCCTGACTTATAACTTCTGAACTAACAGACATATTCAAACAGGTAGAAAAACAAAGATTACTATAAAGTTGTATACGCTTTACATAATTTTTAGAATATCTTTGAAATAACTAAATATTGCTTGTGTTGATAAACGTAACAATAATTAATAAAACGAGTCTTTAATTAAAAAACAGATTTTTGTGTAGGAAGTTTAACAGATTTACTTCTGAACTAAAGTTTTAATTTTGAATAATCTTTTCACTGCTTCACGCTGTCTTGATAATTTTAACTAATTTAATTAAAAACTTTTATTATTCTTTTAATAACGGAGAAACTATAGAGACTCTTAAACTGCGCAGTAATAATATTCAAAAATGTTTTAGATTTCCAATTATTAACTTTCATACGTCACGCACCAAAAGTGTCGAAATTAACGAATACAATACTATTAAAATATGTTGTCTATTACAGCTTAAAATAAAACTTTTCAACGTCCAATTTTGTTTGGTTGTTTTAAAGGTGTTTTGGCTAAATCAAGTCAAACTAAAGTAGATTTCATGTTTGAGTAAAATCTTAAATGTTTTTAATCATACCATACAATCCTCAAATTAAATAGCTATGGAGAAGAACACAGCTAGATGTTTGCAACCTAGATTATTTTATCAAAAGAATTCATAATTTGAAATATCCTAGGTCTACAACATTAGGTTGCATGGCAACGATATAGGGATTAGTAAATCAGATTTTGTGGTAACGACTCATTTCTTTCTCGTGTGAATCCAACTTACTTTTATTGTTCTCCAACTGTGTAAAATCTAAACTTATAGAGTACTAGTACGAGCTAGGTCGCAGAGTCGTACAAGAACTGTTCCCTAAATTTGACCTGCATCTTGTGTCTAGTGTATTTGGAGTGTGGAATTGCAGACCTTTTAGTGAGTAAAAGAAACTGCATTGTTACTTTTTTACTTACACACACATTATTACCATAGAAATCAAATAAATATTTTATTAATAATTTACAATATTATAATCTAAAAATGCAAAACAATCGATAAACTTTGCTTTTTAACAATAGAAAATAGAAAATTAAATATATTTTCTTTTATGCTTGTTTCAAATTGAAATAAACAGTTATAATGTTTTTTTTTACAAAGAAAGATTAAAAAATAAAATCACAATTTAGTTTTATTTTGCTTTAAGGATTGTAAACGTAATTTTCAATTTAAGATGACATCAACGATTCACAATAGTAACCTTTTATCTGACGCATTTCTTGAGTGAAGAAAAGCATGAAAATGGCAAAACTTGTGAATCATTAATGTCACTTTGTTCTGTTAAATTAAAATACATTGACAATCTCTTTTACTAGAGACAAGTCTGGGTTTATAAAACAAACCAAAGATTTAATTTTTACAGTTTAAAATCTAAATTAACGAGATCGAAAACATTTAAGTTTTTAAGAATATTGTAACATTTAATCCCTTGATATCGTTACAATCCCAGACATAAATCCTAGGGAAATCAAGATCAATCGTTGCCCCCCCCATCTTTGAGGGTTAATGCAAGACTTCACTTTCATTCCCAGTACCAGTTCATAATTCACCTAAACCTCTCTTCTTGTGTATAATATCTATCTCTCAAGGTCTTGAACAAGTGGGTGGTTTAACATTACACATTTTATTGGTACAAATATATCTGTTAATATCTATTTATATTAAATCATATTCCATATATTTGTGGAGTCCCTCAGCGGTAAAGCAAGCCTCCACTAACTCTTATATGAGGAAGAGTCCCTCAGCAGTGAAGCAAGNATAATCATATAAGTCCACATGTTGTAAGCCTTCTGAGAGCTGTCCATGAAGTGCCCGTCCCCCAGCCTTGGTTGAACAAACGGAGCTTGGCTCATACGTCTGTTCTATTCAAGGATCTGGGGTGCACTGTTGAATCTTAATGAATCAGTTCAGGTTAACTACTCCGCATTCATTAAAAGAACAAAGAGATAAAGGTGTGAGGCTGGGGGAGGTTTTTAGCATGAGTCACCTATACTTTAAATATTACAATATAGGAAACTCACTTTTTTCTTGATTTTAGTTATTTGGTCTCTTTGTTAGAGTCAAGATGAAAGGAACCACATTTTTGCCTCAAACTTTTCTTATCCCTATGTGTTTGCAACCTAATGGTGCACACCTTTGATATTTCAAACTTTGACTATTAAATGAAAAGAATTCCTAGTCAAAGATATATGAAATCAGGAAGAAAAGATAAAAATTTTACAAAATTAGAGTTTGTGGCAAAAACTCAGTTCCTTTACGAAGCAAGACAAACATAGCTAAAAAAGGAGGAATTATTTTATTATTTCAGAAAACAAAATAATGAATTTTTTAAATTTTAGTTTGTAACTTGTGCCTGTCAGAGATTTACAAAGTACTTAAGAATGGGTTATATCTCATGACGGGTCACCGAAAATTGTTTTTGTAGCCTGGCTCAGGTAAAGGCAGTTTGGGTCTATATAGTGTTCTAACAGATACTTTTTGATTTTGTTTTGTGTACATAAATCTTTAAAAGATGTAACGAAAAATATGCGCCAAATAAAGTAAAATTACCATAATCCAGAATAAAACATTGAGATTACTGTAAAGTGCATTATTTTATATATGTTTGTATGTAATTAAATTTTAGCCGGTGGGCCTGACTTTTCTTAGGGCATGGTAAATCTAATCGAGGCGATTTTAAGATGTTGATCTTTAAATTAGCTCTTTCTTCGGTAAAATCAGCTTAAACAGAATACAGATCGTTTCTAACGATGGTATTTTTGATGAATGGCGTCTAGATGGTAGAATCAGCTTCTAGATGGTAGAATTAGTTTCTAGAGGGTTAAATCAGCTTTTGGATAAAAATAATCTTTTTCTAGTTGACGGAAAAAGCTTATTAAAAGTAAAATGAGCTCCTAGATGTAATAATCAGCTTCTAGATGGTAGAATCAGCTTCTGTATGTACAATTAGATTTTTATGGTATATTCAGCTTCTAATTTGTAGTATCAGCTTCTAGATTTATAATCAGATTCTGGAGGATCAAATCTTTTTCTAGATGTATTTGAGATTTTAGATGGTAGAATCAGCGACTAGATGGTAGTATCAGCTTCTAGATTTTAATATCAGTTTCTGGATTGTAGAATCAGCTTCTTGATAGTAGAATCAGCTTCTGGATGTAAAATCAGCTTCTAAATCGCGGACTTAGATTCTATGTTGTTGAATCAGCTTCTAGATGGTAGAATCAGCTTCAAAATGATGGAATCAGCTTCTAGACGGTAGAATCAGCTACTGAATGTTAGAATCACCTTCTTGATGGTAGACTCAGCTTCTTGATGGTAGAATCAGCTTCTAGACGGTAGAATCAGCTTCTTGATGGTAGAATCAGCTTCTTTGTGGGAGAATCAGACTTTCGGCGTGCAATTATTTGGTAGTAGGATACGTTTCTTCTATACTTTTCTCCTGTAGTGTGTGTACAGTGTGTTCTGAAACAGAAACAATGTTTTTAAATTGAATATCTTGAAAAGTGCTAAATATAAAAAATCACGGTGGATCATTTTTGTGAAAAGTAATTTACTTACTAACCTTTATCAACAATACTGTAGCGTGTCTATATCTTTAACACTTTACTACAGCTACAATATTATCTGCAGGGATAGGGGTGTAAGTGTAGAGAGATGTGGGATTGTTGACTGAGGTGGGAGTGTTGACAGAGGCGGGAGTTTTGACAGAGATGGGAGTGTTGACAGAGGAGTGAGTGTTGACAGAGGGGGGAGTGTCGACAGTGGAGTGATTGTCGACAGAGGAGGGAGCGTCGACAGAGGAGGGAGTGTCGACAGAGGAGGGAGTGTTGGAGGTGGGAGTTTTGATAGAAGTAGGAGTGTCAACATTGATTGGAGTTTTGAGGGAGTGTACGGAGTCGTCATCAGTCTGGATAATATTATCTCCAAGTGCAAGACTTATCTTGGTATTTCTTTCGTTCTCATGGTCTCCAGGTATACTGATTAAACCTTTCTCCAAAGAATCGTTCTCTGCTCCCTGAATTAGGAAAAATGCTATCTATGTAGGAAATAAAACTAAGCCATTTTATTTAACTTACATTTTTCGCTGTTTGTAAGTAGTTTTCTGGGCATGGGTTCCTGAAAAACAAACCATTGCATTTTCTTCTGTTTAGTCATGATCTTATCTACACTGTTAATTAAACTACAATAAAATCTTTTGTTTAAATCTTTTTTTAGAGAAAATCCTGAAAAAATGTGGTTTGACCTTAAACCAAAAAGTTCAGGATAGTTTGAATATTTGATAATGTAAAGATAAAAATTTGTGAAGGATAAATATTGATGTTTTAACAAGGATTTATATTAGTGACAGAATATTGAACATTCATCAAAATAATTCTCTATAACAAGATTTTATTTTGAAAACCTTACTTTGGAAAGAAGAGGGTTATGATGAATGCAATCAAACTGAAAACAGATAGACAAAGAAACATTCCATTCCAGCCTCCATACTTCAGTAAACTCTGGCTGAAAATAAAAATATAATCTATTGATGTCCATGGTCAAGAGTTAAGGCTGGATATTTTGAGATGGAGCTCAAACCAGTCAGGACAAAAGTGGTGATGGACAAAATTAAGCGGGAATGAAAAAGGAAAATAATTTATAGTTTTATTAAAGTTTTAATTTGCATTTTACAATGCCGCTGTTAATTACAAAACTAAAAGAGTTAACAAGGCAATATTCTGACATGTAGACAATGGGAAGCAGGTTAAAAAGATTTTTTTTCTTCTATTTCTGACATTTTAAAGGGATTGAGTTTTTGTCACAACTCCAATTTATCATCTCTATATCTCTGCAACCGGATGGTGTACACCTTTGATGTTTTAAACATTGGGTTAAAAGATCAGAGTTAGTGGCTAAGGCTCGAATCCTTAACTAAAATTATAAGAGCTAATAGATTTAAGCATTGAACTAATCACTATCCATAAATCATCGGCATTTACAAAAACTAATAGAAACCTTTATCTAGTTATTCATTAAATGTCAATTTTTTTAGCTTTAAAAGGATAAAAAGGATTGAAGCTTAAAGTAGCGTAAACTTTCGTTTTCTAGTTTCCATTGGAAGTATTAGTTTTTTAGTTTCCAGTAGAAGCATTGAATTTATAGTTTCCATTGGAAGTATTAGTTTTCTAGTTTCCAGTAGAAGTATTAGTTTTCTAGTTTTCAGTGGAAGCATTAGTTTTCTTGTTTCAAGAAGAACCATTAGTTTTCTAGTTTCCAGTAGAAGTATTAGTTTTCTAGTTTCTAGTGGAACCATTAGTTTTTTAGTTTCCAGTAGAAGTATTAGTTTTTTAGTTTCCAGTAGAACCATTAGTTTTTTAGTTTGCAGTGCAAGCATTAGTTTTCTAGTTTCCAGTACAAGTGTTAGTTTTCTAGTTTCCAGTAGAAGCAAATTAGTTTTCTAGTTTGCAGTGAAAGCATTTGTTTTCTTAAATTTTACATTTGCTGCGGGGCAAGTAAAGAAATATATTCAAACTTCAAGACAAGAGGAAGCACAGAAATCATTTAAACTTTTAAACTTTTCGGGTTTTTGAAATTAGATAAAAGATCAATTTAAAATATCATTTTTTTTACCATCAAATCTGTATAATTCATTTTTCGTGTATAAAGGCATTAAAGAAGATGGATGGTTTACAATTTACAAAAACTACATGGTTAGAATCTTAAAATTATTAATAAAACTGCTATTCTTTACTTGGAGTCTAAAAGCCTGTATCTATTTTGATCTGGACTTGATCCTAATTATGCAAGTTGGGATAATACCAGATCAGAGTTATAGAAATGGTTCAAACTCTATTAACTGTTTGAACAGTGAACAGGGCTCAAATCAGATCAAGTCCCGATCAAAACTTAATCTGGCTTTTAGATTGTGAGCCCTGTGAATGGTTACCTAAGAGCCCCTACAAGGAAATTGTTCACAATATCAGAAGTGAAGAGAAATCCATAAATAGTTCCACCATAGGTATGCCCAAAAGCCTAAAGAAAAAGATTAAATTATTTAAAGGGACTGTAAGCGTAATTTGAAGTGACCCTCCATGCACAGATGACAATGCCCGATGCACAACGGTAACCTCTAACCTTTATTTAAAGTTTTCTGTGTTTAAAGGTGTTTATAATTAAGGTATTAATATTTAATTATACTTGATCAGAAAGCTTTTAAGGATCTGTTGTGAACCAGCAGACCAGCTAACCAGCTGACTGGTTGATCAACTAACAAGTGAACCAACTGAAAGCTGACTATATGACAAGCTGGCCAGCTTACCATCTAGGTAACTACCTGGGTAGTAACAGCAGGTTGTGTGGAGAAGGTTCCAGGGAATGTAAAGTAAACACCCCAAATCCAGATTCCGAATAATATTCTGAAATATTTTCATTTTATAAAACAGTTTTCTATAGAAACCGTTTAATTAATTATATAAAAAATACTTTAGAACTAAAACGCAATTATTTTTTTGGAACCTTTGTGAACAAAAATCTACCAAAAAAATGCTGCATTGTACACAGACTGTCTGCTACGATTCAAGATCAGTTTTAAAAGTTTGAATTGAATTTGAAAAAGTTTGAAAGATAAGGATTCAGGAATAGACTTAAAAACCTAAGTTGGAAAAGAAATAGTGAAATAAAGGGATTAGTCAGGAAATTATATTCACATATACCTTCCACCATAAGATGTTAAGGGTAGAGAGGAGACGAGAAGGGTTAAACAAACCATCTCAAACATCATTGCAGCTCTGTAGTTACTCCTGAATAGGGTTCAGAATCAATTTGGACCCGTAAAGGCCTTGGAACCTTTACTGAAGCTGCAGTTACCCATCAAACAATTTTGAAAATAAACGGCGGAACCGTTCTTGACTGATTTTTAAACAAATCTAACCCTTAGATAATACACAGAGCTTGGTATGACACCGGCCCAGCTCTGTAAAGCATCTAGGAGGTAGAAAGAGGCTGAGAAAGAATCCACCATTAAGGAAATGAGTTTTTGCCACAAACTCTATTTTTTAAAATTCCTATATATTTGCAATCCGATGTTGCAACTGGCTCTTGATATTTCAAACCATGCATGTTTTTAGATCAGATAGTCTGAGTTAGAAATGTCATAAGTTTACATCACCAGGTTGCAAAGATAAAGGAATGAGAAAATTCAATTTTGTGGCGAAATCGCAGTTCCTTTCCAGAAGGTTTAATGATGATTACTTCTTAACAGCTTTAGGAAAGGTTCCACAAGGCCTTTACTTGGAAATCTACTTCTGAACAATAAACAAAATTAGAATATATCTTGTTTACAACATGTTTAGTCAAGCAATTGGAAGGTTTGGAATATGATAAACGTCTTTTTAGAACACTTGAATTCAAGTCACAATTATGATAACATTCTTCTATAGTTATTCAAAAATTCTTCACTTGGTTTACTCGCCTCAGACTTAAATGTTATAAATGTTGTAATAATGTTGAAATACAACATTAAGGTGACAAAAAAACAATGATTAGTTACAAGGTTAATACTAGTAATCTGTTTATGTAATAAATAACGTCTAAATTGTACTGAAAAGTGATTTTTAATAAGTTTAAATATTTTTTTAGAATCTAAGGTTAACCATTCTTACTTGTCCATTAGAAGTCCATAGAAGAGCCTCCCAGAACAGTTAAATATTGAACTAACTGCTCCAACAAAAGACAAGAAATGATCATCTGCTATAAATGTTTGCCCAAATGCCTTAAAACACGAGATTCAGTTTATGTAACTTTTTGTGCATTGTACATTTATATAAAGGGTCGAATTTTGCATATTAGACAAATCAGAAATGCCGTGAATTCGAATTAGAATAAAATGTAAAATTATAGTTGATGAAAATTGTCTTTGATAACGTTGAATTTTCAATTTGAAAATATAAAACTATTTTGATTTCTCATGAATGTTTATAGAGAACCAGCTGTGGATAAGATTTTAGAACATTTTCAATTTTCAAATGGATTTATTTATAACTTTCAATCCGTTTTCTTTGAAATAAAATAAAAAAATCGTAATTACTAGATTGATTTACCTTATAAAAGCCTGATACAGACTGTGTAATTAGAACAGCGCAAAACCTTGTGATCCAGAGCAAATAGAAATCTCGAGTTTTTACAGCTTGCCTAAATGGATTTTACTATACAGGGTGTCTCAANAATAGTAACCTGTGGTACTAGTTCTCTATCTAGATGTGGTTCAGTAACTAATATATAATAGTAACCTGTGGTACTAGTTCTCTATCTAGATGTGGTTCAGTAACTAATATATAATAGTAACCTGTGGTACTAGTTCTCTATCTAGATGTGGTTCAGTAACTAATATATAATAGTAACCTGTGGTACTAGTTCTCTATCTAGATGTGGTTCAGTAACTAATATATAATAGTAACCTGTGGTACTAGTTCTCTATCTAGATGTGGTTCAGTAACTAATATATAATAGTAACCTGTGGTACTAGTTCTCTATCTAGATGTGGTTCAGTAACTAATATATAATAGTAACCTGTGGTACTAGTTCTCTATCTAGATGTGGTTCAGTAACTAATATATAATAGTAACCTGTGGTACTAGTTCTCTATCTAGATGTGGTTCAGTAACTAATATATAATAGTAACCTGTGGTACTAGTTCTCTATCTAGATGTGGTTCAGTAACTAATATATAATAGTAACCTGTGGTACTAGTTCTCTATCTAGATGTGGTTCAGTAACTAATATATAATAGTAACCTGTGGTACTAGTTCTCTATCTAGATGTGGTTCAGTAACTAATATATAATAGTAACCTGTGGTACTAGTTCTCTATCTAGATGTGGTTCAGTAACTAATATATAATAGTAACCTGTGGTACTAGTTCTCTATCTAGATGTGGTTCAGTAACTAATATATAATAGTAACCTGTGGTACTAGTTCTCTATCTAGATGTGGTTCAGTAACTAATATATAATAGTAACCTGTGGTACTAGTTCTCTATCTAGATGTGGTTCAGTAACTAATATATAATAGTAACCTGTGGTACTAGTTCTCTATCTAGATGTGGTTCAGTAACTAATATATAATAGTAACCTGTGGTACTAGTTCTCTATCTAGATGTGGTTCAGTAACTAATATATAATAGTAACCTGTGGTACTAGTTCTCTATCTAGATGTGGTTCAGTAACTAATATATAATAGTAACCTGTGGTACTAGTTCTCTATCTAGATGTGGTTCAGTAACTAATATATAATAGTAACCTGTGGTACTAGTTCTCTATCTAGATGTGGTTCAGTAACTAATATATAATAGTAACCTGTGGTACTAGTTCTCTATCTAGATGTGGTTCAGTAACTAATATATAATAGTAACCTGTGGTACTAGTTCTCTATCTAGATGTGGTTCAGTAACTAAAGAGCAGGCTATCATCTGTATAGTTAAATATATTCCTCCAAGGATTAGCATCAATCTTGGAACTCGGTCCAGTAATTCAGGATCTGAAATAGAAAATTTAGATTCGAGTTTAATTCCAAGTAAGATATATGTAGGAGTGAAAGGAAAAACATCTTATTCCTGATTACGGTATCATTGAATCTTTTCTAAGGTTTAAATGTCTAATATCTAGAAGAATTAAATATTTTTTCAATTATAATTTTGTTTATTTTGACAGACTTTTTTAGCTTAAGATTGTAGGACCATTTTTAACCTTCTCAAAGTTTTTAAAGTTATTCTAATATACAAATCTGTCAGTGGAGTTTCTTTGGTTTTAATATTCTAGAATTCCTCCATTGCTCCTTTTGTAAAACAGGTTTTTCCATTTATTGGAATATTTTGAATTAAAAGGTGGTATTATTGGAACAGACTAAGGTCTTTTAAATATTTGTTTTTTAAAATAAAGATTCATCTAATGGTTTGGCCTTTTAACTTTCAAATTTCATCCATTTAACTGAAAAATCAAGTAAAATAAATCAAAAACTATTACTATTACTATACTAGAGAGCATCTGTGATAAAACCATGTTTTCTGGACAACAATAAAGTTGAAATCTTTGGAATTGTTTTGCAATTGATTTGGTAAAATAATGCTTCAAGGATTCCTATTCAGCCTCTATAAAGAAATTACGTTTCTGTCACAATCTCCAATGTTCTACTCTTTATATTTTTGCCACCTAATGGTGTAAACCTTTGATATTTCTAACTTAGACTATTTGATCTAACAGAATTAATAGATTGAAATATAAAAGGTCTATGACTTCAGGTTGCAGAGATAAAGGGATGCGAAAATAAATCAGAGATTCCAAGATTCCATTCTTATGTTAAAATACTTTCCTTTCAAAATCTAAGCACAATGCATGGTTCATATCATATCTCTATTTTTGAGCTCGAGCCACGTTGGTAATTTCGTCTCTTTCAGAGACAATAAACCACCAACTATTCAGTAAAAAGAGAAAACGATGTTAATCATATTTCATTCAAAATAAGAAATGAAAATTCTCTTGATTTATTCAACCGTTCTCAGCCCTATTGTGTGCTCCCTCTGATCGAATTTATAAGATGACATAAAGCAACAAATATCTGCTTTTGTTTACAATAACTAAACTGAACTTCTTTGTCGGTTATTCCCTTTAAAGCTTCTCAACCCCTTTCCAGAATTAGCGCGCGTTCACTCACTTTAAGGTAATGTAGTTTAGAACACACCTGTAAAGTATTCTCCTTCTGGTGCAATATTGTTTGGGTTGAGTATAGCGGTCTAAACAATAATATTGTTTGGGTTGAGTATAGCGGTCTTAACAATAATATTGTTTGGGTTGAGTATAGCGGTCTTAACAATAATATTGTTTGGGTTGAGTATAGCGGTCTAAACAATAATATTGTTTGGATTGAGTAGTATAAAAGTCTAAACAATAATATTGTAAGAAGTGTCATAGTTGAATTTTAAATCATTTATGAAAGAAATTTTATTTATAGGCACAAAAACACTTAAAAACTATAATATGCATTAAAGAATCTATAATCTATATTTCGGGAAGCTTTAGGGATAAAACTTTAATTCTAGGCTTACAGACTGATAACAAATAAAGAACAGAAATTGATTTTATGACTTTTTTGTCTTTTTTTCAATGTAAGTCAAGGAAAAGAAGGTTTGAGATACAGAATTCTCCGAGTTATTTACAGGGTGACCCACTAATCATGATAGTTTAGAGACAACTTAAAGATCGTCTTTGATAGCTGTCTAATGACCAAAATTGTTTAAAAAGTGACACAACTCATTGCCCATCAGTCATTCCGCATTTTTTATACACGCATTTTAAGACGTTTCTAAATTTTTCAATGGGACACCCTTTAGCTCACATGGAATGGGATTTCTTGTACTTTTAAAAACATTTTATTTAAAGTTTTTTTTGTTTGATTTTGATATTTATTTGTTTATTTATTTATTTATTATTTATCCATTAATTTACCTGAATCTGATTGAAGATGAATGCCCCTCCTCCGAAGCCTCCGACCACGACTCCCATAGCCATCCCCTTCCTCTCAGGGAACCATCGCATACCAATAGTCATGGTAGGAATCAGTGCTATTCCCTGCAAACATATTATAGAGTGTCTCATATCATATTGGATTAATATATAACACATCAATACGCAGTAACGTACAGAATAATAAATCAAAGAACCTGGTGTTTCATGATGCAATTTCTACGGGGAATACTGACCCTTTAATATTAAGTTTTAAATTTTGTTTTTAAATTTCTATTATGTTTTTAAAATCCATAAATTGAACAAAGCAAGACCCTATACCATGATAGACACCAATCATTTCAATTAAAACGATTTGAGAAAATCCTCCCAATTGAACCGCAGAGATATATTTACAACGAAAAACTGCGAATGATTTCGTATCTCTTTAAATCCTAAAAATTTAAATTTAAAAGCATTAAAAAAGTTTAGCAAAATATAAAGTTCAAACTTTGCCAATAAAAGGTCAGTATAAAGTTAGGAAAACGGGAAAATGTTTTTTCTAAAAGTCAAATTGATATCAAAATATTTGTTTGAAACTTTTGTTCCCTTTGTTTAATTCCATAAGTCCTAAATGCCCGTTTTCATATTCATTTATACAAATATATACTAATATGCATCATGATGCAATTGAACTTAGATTTGTATTTAGAAACTTTAAACTTATATTCGTAATCAAACTGAGCTTGGATGAAATTAAACAACTTTTTACAAATATATAATAGTAACCTGTGGTACTAGTTCTCTATCTTGATGTGGTTCAGTAACTAATATATATAGTAGTAACCTGTGTTACTAGTTCTCTATCTAGATATGGTTCAGTAACTAATATAAAATAGTAACCTGTCCCCCGCCACCCCCTTGATCCCCTTTTAAAAGAAATAATAGCTTTCGCAATAAAAAAAAATCAATTTCTTGCTTTTATTTCCATAAACCTTTACAACTAGATGTAAAGTTTCAATATCTTTAAACGGAATTTTGACACTGGGAAGAGAAGTACAGAATTCGACATATAATATTTTATGGGAATTCGCGGCAGATTATCCACGCAAGACGAAATGATACTCTACAAAAAATTTTAAATTAATTTTTCCAAATTATTTCAGACCATAGAACAGTCTATACCAAATGTCAAAATTAGATTTTTAATAAATCACAATTTTCAAAGGAATTGTCTGAAACTAACTGACTTAAAAATGCTAAAAATGTTTAATCCGACATAGTTTGACCTAGATTAACTATAGGAAGTATCTGTTTGGAAAAATTCAGAAAATGAATAAGAAATGGCACTTTAAAAAAACCTTTTGTAAAATTGAAAGGATACCTTGGAGTAAGATATTTTTCTCCATCTGTCTGATCCATCAATACATCCTGGTGTTCCTCTTCCCCTTCATCCTACTCAAAATATTTACTATTAAAGGGATATTTTGCAAACACATACAGTAAATAATTCAAATTTTAAAAAGTGTAAAGGGTATATTTCTTTGTTTTTGTCTGTAATATGTAAAATAAAGCTTTCAGAGATTTTGTCCAGAAATATGATAATATCTTGGTTAAACAATATTTAAAGTAGCTCTCTAGATATGGTTCAGTAATTAACATATAATGGTAGTTCTCTATCTAGATATGGTTCAGTAACTTTTATATAGTAGTAACCTGCGGTACTAGTTCTCTATCTAGATATGGTTCAGTAACTAATATAAAATAGTTACCTGTGGAACTAGTTCTCTATCTTGATGTGGTTCAGTAACTAATATATATAGTAGTAACCTGTGTTACTAGTTCTCTATCTAGATATGGTTCAGTAACTAATATAGATAATTACTGTTCTTTATCTCAATTTGTAAACTCTACCTGTCCAAATGCTGATACAAATCCATAAGTAAATGCTACCATCCACACGGACTAAAATAGAAAATATTGCTTTTTTAACTAGCTCCCAAGCAAGGAACCAGGATTATATTCCAACAGCTAGAGGAAACGGACCGAAATAATTTCCAACCTTAGATTTTTCTGACCTAAGAGTTTGCCAGCCTAAAAATATGTAAAAACGATTAGATTAGGGAGGGTTGTGTAGAACTACACGATAATTAATAATAGGTATGGTGTAATCTCAAATTTAAGGAATAACAAGACATACAGATAACAGATTACAGGGTGTCCCAAGAAGCATGACACTAGCAAGACGAAATAAAGGACGTCTTTGATCGTATAACAAATTTGTTTCATTTAGTTGTAAAATTGTAGAGTTAATAATCACAAAATACGACTTACGAGGCATTTCCAAAATGTGGTCTGCCTTTTTTGTGTTTTGAATATTACCGGAGATATGAAGAATTTCATTCAGATTTTGACAGTTAACAAAAACAAATTGAAATCTGAACGCAATTCTTAATATCTCCGGGAATATTGAAAGTACAAACAAGTAGAACACATTTATTTTGGATATGCCAGGGAATCAGGAGAATTTGTGGTTACTTTTCAAGAATCGTACATGGTAAGTTGGGTCGACGACTGAATGCCAAAAATAAATTAAAATTTCAAAGACGACTTCAAAATCGTCTTGCTACTGTCATATTTCGTGGAACACACTGTGGTTGAACAGCATAGACTATAAGTAAAAGCATATTTCTTCAGCTTAACCCAGGGGCACAAGAGAATTGGTTTAGCTTAGTCTTTGTGTTTCAACTCTGTCTCGTAATTTGTTTAATTTGGTACCAGGATATAAAGATATAAGGATAATAAATAAATAATAAATAAAAAAATAAATTAATTGATGGCAAGAACCCATTTACTTTTTGGATAAAAATTCAGATGTTTTGCAAGAAGAAACCGATCATTATAGTACCTTACAGGTTGCAAAGACATCAGAGATCATATCAGAAATCAGAACATTTAAATTTGTAACAAAAATTCACTTCCATTGACTCCGTTCTATTCGTCAAATTATTTACTAAATGTCGTCTTCCTAAAACATTTGATTCGTCGTCTTCCTTGATTCCTTATTATTTACCTGGTTTAAGGTAAAGTAAGTAGCTGCAGTACCAAGACTAAATAAAGTGCATCCTATAAACATTGCAGGACGAACTCCAACAAACCTGAAATTCAAATCATTTAGAAAAGAAAAGTAAATTTCACAAGATAATTTGATACACAAATATATTAATTGATCATGACTACCTGATTAAAACCCTCTATAAGTCGTGATTATTTAATTATAATCCTCTATAGTCCTAACCACCTGATTATAGTCCTCTATAGTCCCGACTATGTGATTATAATCCTTTATAATCCTGACTACCAGATTGAAATCCACTATAGTCCTGACTATCTGATTATAATCCACTATAGTCCTGACTATATGATTATAATCCCCTATAGTCCTGACTATCTGATTATAATCCACTATAGTCCTGACTATATGATTATAATCCTCTATAGTCCTGACTATCTGATTATAATCCTCTATAGTCCTGACTATCTGATTATAATCCTCTATAGTCCTGACTATCTGATAATAATCCTCTATAGTCCTGACTACCTGATTATGATCCTTTAAAATCCAACCTAATGACAAAAATGCATCAGTATGTTAGATCTCTCTCTATAGTCCTGACTACGAGATTATAATCCTCTTTAGTCCTGACTACTTGATGATAATTCTCTATAGTCCTGACTACCTGATTATAATCCTCTATAGTCCTGACTACCTGATGATAAAGCCAGATAATGGCATAGAGATCCCTTGGGTCATCCCCCAGACTGATTGTACTATTATGAAGTCTCCATATGTAAGATCAGGAGAACCGTTTTTTCTAAACATTAGGTAAAAATGTGAGAAATGTATTTTTGTATAGATCTTTCTAGAAAATAACGTACAATTTTTAACTCATTATAAAGTTTACTTAATGCATACATTTTTAAGACAAAGGAATTGAGTCTTTGCCACAAACTCGGATTTGTAAATTCCAATTCCTTTGCATTTAGACATTAATATAATATTACAAATATCGATAAATTGTGTAGTGAACAATATGCAACTCACTCCCTTTGCAAAATAAATTAAAGAACTTTGTCAAAAAAAACCTATTTTATGTTACCTCATATATGAAGTGAGGTATGTCATCATGTTTCCAAAAGAGTAAAAAGAACCGAGTGTCAACTGTATAAAAAATCCACCTAAAAAAAACAAAATTCAATCATTCTTTTAACAACAAAAATCGGTTAAACTTAATCTCTTCTTAAAAGAAATAAGAGTCCCTTTGGGTGTCTGTCTTATCCAATAAACGTCAAAACGGCTGAACCGATCTCGCCCAAATTTTGTGTTGGACCTTGGAAGATTTATAAATCATCAAAATTTCAAAAGTAGCCTCGAACAAAACTCGATTTTCATTAAATTTTGATGAAAATCCACGAATTTTTGTATACAAACAGAAATTGTTAATAATTGAAATGATAGGCCCTAACAGCCTAGTCTGTATAAAACCAATTAGAACTTTCCATAAAAAGAACCCTCAGCCATTTGTATGAAATACCTGAAAGGGACTGTATATATAATTTCAAATAACCCTTTAATGAAAGAGAAGCCTGACTGATTCACAACGGTACCCCCTTTTACCTGTGTCGTATATCGGTGTTTATCTCTAAAATGATGTTCAAATTACCGGAAACATTATCAACAATTACAAGCGTATCTGTAATGGATAAATAATGAAAAGTGCATCATCCTTGTTCAGTCTACAATTTAAAGGGAACCGTTGTGAATCGGACACACCATAAAGGAACATTAGAAAATTCGTCTACAGCCTCTTTAATTAGAAAAAACAAAACAAGCTATATTCAAATTCTTGTAATTAAAACCAGTTGAAACAAAGAATTTCTAAGATAAAAGTACAACTGAGAATCGTACAAAAATTAAACAGCTTTGTAATTGCTTAAAATGAAAACTTTAAATGGAAATGCACCAATTTAAAAATAATTAGATTATTTATGTTTATGGCGTGTTTTTGTTTTTTGATATAACCGAAAAAAAGGACTGCCAGGTTAAATTAGTTTGGTTTACCTATTAGTGCCAGTATACCCCGCCAGGGTAGTTTCATGTTTACCTATTAGTGCCAGTATACCCCGCCAGAGTAGTTTCATGTTTTCCTATTAATGCCAGTATACCCCGCCAGGGTAGTTTCATGTTTACCTATTAGTGCCAGTATACCCCGCCAGGGTAGTTTAGTGTTTACCTATTAGTGCCAGTATACCCCTCCAGGGTAGTTTTCTTGTTTTCTCCATTATTCTACTCATCGCACCTTCACAAATAAATTGGTTGAAGGAATAGAGTCTTTGTCACAAACTATGATTTTCTAATCTCTAAATCTTTGCAATCCAATGATATAGACCTTATATATCTCAAACTATGAATTCTGTTAGATGAAAGAATATCATAGGTTTTCACCATCAGGTGGAAAAAATATAGGTATTTGAAAATCAAAGTTTGTTACAAAGACTCAATTTCTTTAGGAGAAAAATAATAAACTATTTTTTTTAATAAACAAAAAAAATAAATTTTTACGAACTGTATTTTCATCTAGCTTTTAAACTATTTATTACTTATGTACGTTCAGGGAGCGAGATCAAGATATGTTACCTAAATTTTGATCAAAATTACCTTTCCTATTTTCCCTAAATTTTACTTTTATCGCGGGATCTTATGATTATTTATTTCCCGTACAAAATAGGTCATTGAAATATATCTGCTTGTTAAGTTTATTAAGACATATTAGGAGAGTTTAAAGAAAGTATTAGATTAACTTTTAAATCTTTATTTCTTTGCCACAATATCGTAAACCTTTGCAAGTTTATAAATATTACAAAACTAGAGTTTAAGGCAAGTAATACGTTCCCATGCAGGACAGAACGTTTTAAAGTAAAACAAAATGTTTTTTTTTACGGAACAACGGAATTGAGTCTTTGCCACAAACTCTGCTTTTCTAAAGCCTATACATTTGGATTCCAATGTCATAGACCTTAAATATTTCAAACTATGGATTCTGTTAGATCAAATAATATAAGTTTGAAATATCAAAGATTTACGTCTTTGGGTTCCAAAGATATAGGAATTATAAATTCAAAGTTTATGGCAAAGACTCAATTCCTTAGCCTAGGAAAATAAAATAAACTTATCTTTACTTTCCTTGCAATTCAAATCATAACAAAAATCTCAGTTCGAAAAAGACTTTATAATTCACAAATGATCATTTTGATATCTACATAATTATACACGAGAACCAGAAAACTCTGCAAAATGAAGACGACATTCAAGCGATATTTAAGAGTATTTGATGTCGCCTACAATGCAAATTATATTTACTAGTAACTTATTAACTGATATAGGTCTGTTTACACTGCACAATTGCTGTGTCTCATATTCATAGGACTATTTAAAGTCATATCTTGAATCTAAAAGTTATCTTTCTATTCCAGAGTTTTCTGGTTCTCACTGTATACAAGTTTAATCATTACCTCTAATAGTATTCCTTATTAACAACATGTTTAAACTATTTTATATCTGCAAAAGTTGTAACATCTAGCTTAGAAAAAAAATAGTCGATCTTCTTTTTTAACTCTTGCAAAAAAATAAATAAAATTTAAATAGAATAGTATCAAGTTTTTGCTTTTGTTAATTTCTGATCATATCTATTTTATAAGTTTGACAGTAAATACTATCAATTGTATAAATTAAACAAGTATTTAAAGTTAAGAAAGCTTTTGCTTTTAAAGCAGTTAATTTCAACTGCAGTATGCATTGAAAGCTTATAAAGGTCATACTTTTTTGCACCAGTCTAAATATATATGTTTTTATTGTCTCTTTCTTTACTTTTGCTTCCAGTTCAAGGACAGATATATATAATTATATCTAGAATTTTCAACTTTTTTCAGTTTAAATATACATTTTAGATGTTTAAAATATATATATATTTAAGAGGATATATATATTTAATATTATATATATATACATACCAAAAAAACATGAATAATCCAAAGCTAAAAGTGCTTGTCAAAATCTTTTAAGATTTTAAGTTTATTTTGAGGCCGATTGAATAAAATGGGAAAAGGTTCAAGCAGGGCCTGCACATGGTGAAAATACGTAGAAGAGAAATGTATGAAGTTTGAAAATCCTAGAATTAAAGCAGTTTATAATAAGGTTTTTCAGGTTTGCTTTTATTGATCTTAAATCAGTCTGCACACAAAAGAATTACAATGAATTAAACAAAACAATCTACTTTATTCACTGTAATCATATCACACGATTTACACAACTATGAGATTTATCCATTGTTGAGATTGGGCCTGTTTTAAATTGTTACCATGCTTTGACCCTTGATTTGTCTTGTCAATTCACTTTTGCGTAAAGCCCAAAACCTATTGCTATCTTTAATTTTTTAAGGTTTATTTTGCAAAACAAACTCTAAGATTTTTGCATTGAAATGTGTCTAATTCAGTTTCTCGTGCAGATTTATGGAAAGTTAGAGTTGTACTAGAGCCTATACAAGCTGCAGGAGGTAGATCCGACAAAATTTTACTTCCTTCCGCCGGGAAAGTTACGAAAGAAAGGAATTTTGTAAGTTTGATAACTTCTATATTATATCTGTCTTAGACAGGGTCAACCGCAAACAATATTATACAACAAAATAATGGCAGTGTAATATTATTTAATAGTATTTAAATAGTTTTTATGTTAAATAAAAATTTTAATTCTAGGTTTAGAAAGCTAATTCTGGAAAAGTTCTAGTTCAGATTTATCATTTTATTCTTTTAATTTTTTCAGCATTTTCAAAAATTTTCATTTTTTAGCTTTTCAAAAATTTTCGAATGCCGTAAAAAAGTAAAAGTTCCAAAATGAAATCTGCCATAGTTTGATTAAAAAAATGAATGTTTTATTAAAAATTTGGCAATGTTTTTAAGATTTTCTTTAATTTAGTGTCATTCTCTTTTTAAATGGAGGGTCTGTAAAAATTACGCCGATAACTTTATTTTCTAGATATTAAATATTTTATCAAATTATTTCTTTAAAAACAAGAATGTGATTATTAGTAGTCAAAAGTTGTTAACTTTTGCTTTAACACAGGAATGTTTTGACATAAACATATGCATGTATCAGCGTATGTGTCAATATGATACTGCTTGAGCTCTGAATTTCTTTAAGTTCTTAAGTTCCAGATTTCAAGTTCAAGGGTGAATAATATTCACAAAATTTATTTTTAGAAAATAAAATTCTTAATTTTAATTTATTAATGAACATAACAATGGTTTAGGAAGCCGATACTATAGGAATACTTAATTACTTATATTTGATGCTGTTACAAAGTAAATAGTTTTGTTTGACAGTTATTACATCACTAATTTATTGAAATGGTTCTGTTTACACTGCACAATTGCTATTTCTCGTGCTCCTTAAACAAGTTATAGCTTTATTCTTAAAGTTGTCTTCCTATTCTAGATATTTCTGGTTATCACTGTAAAAAAGGCTTATTATATCAGAATAAAAATCAACAAAAACTACAGTTAAGAGACAAATTTACTGGAATTCTAGAGAAAAAAAATAATTGATCGAGATACATAGTTTTCTAAGTGACAATTCCTGAATATGATTTAATTATTTATGTACATCAGAAGCCGAATTTAAAGAATTTGAGCCGCGGCATAAATTTAAACCGCGGCTCGAATATGGTTGGTTTCACATAAATTTGTATTAAATTTTTCAAGATTTAAGCCGGCCCTCAATTGAAACCAGTTTTTGGGGAATTTGAGACGCGGCTTAAATTCATAAAATTCGGACACAGGATTCAGATTTCTATAAATTCAAAAAAAGAGGTTTTTGTTATATTAGTCCGTCTCCTGTAAAATAAGAGCGAATCAATTGTTATAAACTTGGATATTTATCTTTAATAAATGGCAGATTGATATCACTGATGGATGGATATATTTATCTCTGATAGATGGATATATTTATATATATTTTTCTCTGAGAGCTGGATATATTTATCTCTGATAAATGGATATATTTATCTCTAATAGATGGATAAATTATCTCTGATAACTGGATATATTTATCTCTGAAAGATGAATATATTTATCTCTGATAAATGGATATATTTATCTCTAATAGATGGATAAATTATCTCTCATAAATGGATATATTTATCTCTAATAGATGGATATATTTATCTCTGATATGTGGATGTATTCATCTCTGATACAGGGTGTCCCAAAAAACATGGGAATTTAGTGACGAATTCGATATCGTCTTTTCAAATAATTCTTTGATTTAGTATAGTGATACCTACTGAGAAAGCTGTAATCTGTAAGAGTTTCGTCTGCTATGTTTACATCTTGTTTGTCTATGTTTTGACTGCATACGGTTGTACTTAGTAAAACAAGAAAATTACAGTATACAAACAGAGTAAACTTGTCCGTATTCACTGTTCATCTTGCGGAGACATTATAGACACATCTTTACAGTCTTTTACCCTTTTCATTAAATAAACTCTAGCAGACATAATAATATTATGGCTTTTGAAATTAGGTATTACAATGCTAATTCGTAACAAAGACGATATCGAATTCGTCACTGAATTCCCATGTTTTTTGGGACACCCTGTAGATGAATATATATTTATCTCTAATAGATGGATATATTTATCTCTGATAGATGGATATTTCAAAAATAACCTTGACTATATTTACTGAAGTTCCGTTATCTATCAAATTATAAACACATGCAAAACATATAATTTCGTTCAATTCTTAAAGGGAATTCCAAACCGACCTATTCTTAGTGAATAGACATCTACGTCAAAAAAACAAACCCTTACTTTGTATACATTAAAGGAATTAAATTAAAATCGTAGTTTTTTTTCAATTTGCTTTCATTTAATTTGTAACATTATTGTATATTTATGATATCTGAACGCAGTTAATACAGGGTGTCCCAAAAAACATGGGAATTCAGTGACGAATTGGATATCGTCTTTGTATTGAATTAGCATTGTTATACCAAATTTCAAAAGCCATAATATTATTATGCCTGCTAGAGTTTATTTTATGAAAAGGGTAAAAGACTGTAAAGATGTGTTTATAATGCCTCCACAGATGAACAGTGAAGACGGATAGGTTTACACTGTTTGTGTACTGCAATTTTCTTGTTTTACTAAGTACAACAGTATGCAGTCAAAACATAAACAAACAAATTGTGAACATAGCAGACGGAACTTTTACAAATTATAGCTTTCTCAGTAGGTATCACTATACTAAATCAAAGAATTATTTATAAAGACGATATCGAATTTGTCACTGAATTCCCATGTTTATTGGGACACCCTGTATAAAATTTGGACACAAAGTACCGTTACGTTTAAAACTTTCATTTAACTATTGATTTAGAATTTGATTTTCAAATACTGTGTCTCTAATTTTCTAATTCAATGTATACTTACAAGTTACAACCTGAAAACTTATTTAGCAGAATTCATTGTTGGAAGTATATGCGACTCAAATTGTTAAGATCATAGATTAATTAAAAAAACTGATAGGACACTTATACATGACGTCTATTCAATATTTAGGGGTTTTTAGTTCACAATAACCCTGAGGCCCAAAGAGAACAGGCTCTCTCTCTGTCTTGTACTACGCAGCATGCGCGTAACTCCTTGTGAACGTATAAAATGCCTTTTTTTGCTGAAAAATAGGTGAATTTTTTATTAACATAGGTATGTATGGTAGTAAGCAGATACTTTTCTTATAAAACTATAAGATTTTTTTGTAAAATCATGATAAAGAAAAATATATTTAGCAAGAAATTCAACTTTAAAAATCTTTAAATTGCCTCTTTTTCCAAAAATCGTATACTAGGAAATTACCCGGCAGTCGACAAGTCATGGTTTTGAAAATTTCAAGAATTACATTTTTTTAATAAAAATAATATCTCTAAATATTATTTTTTGATAGTTAGTATACACGATCTTATTATTTGTCGCACCTGTTTTATATAACACTAATTCACTATTCTAACATATATCACTATTCAAAAGATAAATCTTTACAGTTCAAGTTCTTGTGTCATGGGATTTTGTTAATTTTAAATAGTATTATAATATTTGATGTATATCTCCTAAACTAAATATAACTACTAAATCAAATGTTAAAACAAAATACATTTGATCGTTTAACATTAATTTTAAAAACGCGGGTAACTGACTGAACATGACGACTAAAAGACGTCTTAAATCTATTCCATCCGATGCTTTGACAACAAAGTGTTTACAAAAAAGTTTGCACGACTAATAATCTCTTCAAAAGTTGATTAACTTTCTTTGTATCTTAAAGATTACAAAAACATTAGATGTGAAGAAAAGTCATTGATTATTTTGTTTAATTATTTAACAAAACTTTTAAGTTATAACTTAAAATTCACTCATTCCTTAGTTTAGGGTTTGGGTTTAATTAATTGTTCTACTGTTCAGCTAAATTCCAGATTGTGCATAAATATACATCTAAGCATACACTTTCTTTTTACAGACAAAGAGCTAAGTTTACATTATAGTAAAGTTCGATCTTGTGTAATAGATTGTTTTTTAAATAAACTAAAGTTCAAATTTGTCAGATATTCATTTTACAATATTAAATTGTAGTATTCTAGCATTAAAAAACTGCTTATTAAACACATTTTTATACTGTGGAACTCGTGGAACAGAACGTACCGCTCATGTCCCAGAATGCTTGAATAAAAGTCTTTTGTTTTTAAATGGATAGGGTAGGGTACGGACTACAGGGCAAAAAAAAGTCCGGTCTGTGAAAAAAATCTAAAATAGCCAATAACTTTTTGTGACTAAAGCTACAGATCGAAAAAAATAGGTTTTTGAAAAGCCCTTGAAAAATGGAACATGTGTCACATTTTGATATTTGTTTTAAAAAAAAAATTTTCTCCATTTTTCTGACCCTTTATTTGCATTTTTTCAAATTTCCCTAGCACCCAAACTATTGAAGTTATCGATCTAATTTTTTTTAATGAGCTGACCTTGAAAAATTGGGCTATGAACATGCATTTCAGCTCTATACCTATTCTTAAAGGCCTTTTACAAGGGAGGGGGCGTGGGACACCCCCCCCCCGGCTATTCATAGGTTAAGACCCCTCAGCCTTTATAAGGTTAACATTTTAGAGATTTCCAGAAGGAATTAACTTCAAATCTGCCAAACAACGAAAGTTAAGAAATACTGCTTTTTGAAGGAATTAACAATACAAAGTCCTTATGTCGCTTTAATATCAAAAACTAAATTTGTTTCCTTGAGATTTTTTTCGTCTTAAAGGTCATGTAAGTGTAATTTCAAGTGAACCTTTATGCAAAGGATGGTAATGTCCGATTAACAACGGTACCTCTGAAACATTTATCTGAAAAATATTGTCGTTTATTAGCTTTGGAAGTGATTGATTCTGATATATAACTCATGTCATTATTCCTGCAGTCTAAATGCGCAAGTGCCTTTTGTACAAACCGCAATATATGGAAAATAAACAATTTTCAACATTTTCAACATTTCCTTTAGAACTGTTGTGAATCGGGTATTGCATGCTATCCTTGCATGGATGATCACTTTAAGTTACGTTTTAGCGATCAAAATAAAATCTCAATCAGTATCCGAATTTAGGAATTTAATGAATCCCCCCAAAACCGGTTGAGCGCCGGCTTAAATCTTGAAAAAATTATTACAATTTTAAGTGGAAACAACCATATTTGAGCCCCGGCTTAAATTTAAGCCGCGGCTCAAATTCTTTAAATTCGGCCTCAGTACACTTTAAAAAAAATTAAATTAATTTCTCGCAACATAAGCTAGTTAAAGCATTTACATGTAATATGGTTACTGGTGCACTGGCACTGTTAAGGAGACTGTGAAAAATTATATATATATATATATATATATATGTATATATCCGGATATCAATAAGAAATATATTTATCATAAAGAAAGCCTCAAGTTCATGTATTCATAAGTAGTGGTGGGTATATTACATATGCCTACATACTAAAACCTTGAAAAATATTCTGAAAAATGAAAACACAAAACTTGATATTGGAAAAAAAAGTTTTTGTCCAAAAAAATTGTCCTGTTCCAAAAAAGCCCGTCAAGATTGAGAAAGATTTAACCCTATTCCTGCTGGGGGGGGGGGGTCAATTTGACCCCCCCCTGTAGTTTTTTTTACATAACTCAAAAAGTATTGGTCTGAGGCTGTTGAAATTTTCTGACTTTTCTTACATACCCAAAGCCCTCCTTTTAGGCCTAAAACCGGGCTTAACTGCCTGAGTCCTCAGGCACACTGCCTGAATGACTGCTTTTGCCTGTAACAAACTAAATCTTTGATTTGACCCACTTTTACTTGTCAGATTTTGATAAAATTTAGCTTTTAGGAAAGCCTATGACATAAGAAAACGGATTGCACAAGTTTTGCAAAAAAAAATTAGCAAATTTTTTGCAAACAACCTGTCAAAGGAAATTTGCACATTTTTAGTTTTTCTTGATTAAAAATCATGTTATTTAAAATTTTGCAAACATTTTTTCATATTTTATATGCTTGATTGTGTTTTCAAGGAGAAATGGGAAACCCTGGCAAACATTAGAAAACCTTGACGTCAAACTTTAACCTATCTTAACAAACCTAAGTGAGACTTTCTTAAAATATTAAACTATCTTGACAAATGTTGCAACCATCATGACAAACCTCAACATTTTCTTATTATGGTTAATATCTTGACTAGCTTCCAACTTTCGTGAAAAGATAGGAAACATCTTGACAAACTTAAATTTTCTTGTCAAAGATAGGAAAACTTAAATTTTCTTGTCAAAGATAGGAAACATCTTGACAAACTTAATTTTCTTGTCAAAGCTAGGAAAGATCTTGACAAGCTTAAATTTTCTTGTCAAAGATAGGAAACATCTTGACAAACTTAAATTTTCTCGTCAAAGATAGGAAACATCTTGACAAGCTTAAATTTTCTTGTTAAAAATAGGAAATTTTTATAGGGAACGTCTTGACACACTTAAATTTTCTTGTCAAATATAGAAAACATCTTGAAAAATTTAAATTTTCTTTTCAAAGATAGGGAACATCTTGACAAATTTAAATTTTCTTGTCAAAGATAGGAAACGTCTTGACACACTTAAATTTTCTTGTCAAAGATAGAAAACATCTTGAAAAATTTAAATTTTCTTTTCAAAGATTGGGAACATCTTGACAAATTTAAATTTTCTTGTCAAAGATAGAAAACGTATTGACACACTTAAATTTTCTAGTCAAAGATAGGAAACATCTTGACAAATTTAAATTTTCTTTTCAAAGATAGGGAACATCTTGACAAACTTAAATTTTCTTTTCAAAGATAGGAAACATCTTGACAAACTTAAATTTTCTTGTCAAAGATAGCAAACATCTTGATAAACTTAAATTTTCTTGTCAAAGATAGCAAACATCTTGACAAAGTTAAATTTTCTTTTCAAAGATAGGAAACATCTTGACAAACTTAAATTTTCTTGTCAAAGATAGGAAACATCTTGACACAATTAAATTTTCTTTTCAAATATAGGAAACATCTTGACAAACTTAAATTTTCTTGTCAAAGATAGGAAACATCTTGACAAACTTAAAACTTTCATGGCAAAGATAGGAAACATCTTGAAAAACTTAAATTTTCTTGTCAAAGATAAAAATATCTTGACAAACTTAAAAATTTCATAGCAAAAATAGCAAACATCTAGATAAACTTAAATTTTCTTGTCAAAGATAACTAACATCTTGATAAACTTAAATTTTCTTGTCAAAGATAGGAAACTTCTTGACAAAGCTAGCAAACATCTTTACACATAAATCTTTCGTGGCGAAGATAGCAAACATCCTGACAAACGTTAAACTTTCAAACCTTTAATAACTAATGAGAACATTTGCAAATATTTTGACAAACTTTAGACTTTCTTCATAGCATTTGCAAACATCTTGACAAACCTCATTTACTTGACAAACACATTAAAAATATCTGAACGTTACTAATGCATTCTAGATTTCATAAAATGTGAATATAGCTATTTCTTATTTGCAAATTACACTTTCAATAAGAATGTAAACCTTGCATTTTTAAATTTGCAATCATTTGAAATTTCTTGTTAATTTTTCCAAACGGTTAATATTCAATTATTTTGATAATACATTTCGTTTAAGTTGATTTTGAACGACAGCAATGTCTGTTCGAAGTATACACTGTGTAAAACATTAAATATGGATAATTAATCATAAGTTTCATATTAGATTATTAATTCAACACAGAAAGCCGGAAATATCAAGTTCAAGCAAAGTTCAAGGACGATGAATTTTTTCAAATTCCCGCTTGGGAACTAAACAATATTTCCACTTGGAAACTATTTAAACAATATTTCCGCTTGGGAACTAAACAATATTTCCGCATGGGAACTATACAATATTTCCGCTTGGGAACTAAATATATTATTTCCACTTGGGAACTAAACAATATTTCCGCTTGGGAACTAAATATATTATTTCCACTTGGGAACTAAACAATATTTCCGCTTGGGAACTAAAAATATTTCCGCTTGGGAACTAAACAATTTTTCCGCATGGGAACTAAACAATATTTCCGCTTGGGAACTAAATATACTATTTCCACTTGGGAACTAAGCAATATTTCCGCTTGGGAACTAAATATACTATTTCCACTTGGGAACTAAATAATATTCCCGCTTGGGAACTAAACAATATTTCCGCTTGGGAACTAAACAATATTTCCGCTTGGGAACTAAACAATATTTCCGCTTGGGAACTAAACAATATTTCCGCTTGGGAACTAAACTATATTTCTGCTTGGGAATTAAACAATATTTCCGCTTGGGAACTAAATATATTATTTCCACTTGGGAACTAAACAATATTTCCGCTTGGGAACTAAACAATATTTCCGTTTGGGAACTAAACAATATTTCCGCTTGGGAACTAAAAAATATTTCCGCTTGGGAACTAAACAATATTTCCGCTTGGGAACTAAACAATATTTCCGCTTGGGAACTAAACAATATTTCCGCTTGGGAACTAAAAAATATTTCCGCTTGGGAACTAAAAAATATTTCCGCTAGGGAACTGAACAATATTTCCACTTTGGAACTATTCAAACAATTTAAAACGATTCACTTATTTTTCAAAGATGCAATGGTACAGATATTTTTAGACATATCTTTATTATTCAGAGTTTGTTGCAAAGACTCAATTCCTTTACAAACTTGAGCTAGTCTTTTTTTATAATTATCATGGTATTTCAAACATGATATTTCAAACTTACACTATATTATTTATCAGAATTCAAAGTTTGAAATATCAAAGTTCTACGACATCGGGTTGGAGAAATAAAGGGATTAGATAATCAGAGTTTGATTCCTTTGCAAATGTAATCAGAAAAATGGTTTTATAAAAATCATCCGTTTCAGAATTCTGAGATCTTAGTAGCTTAACTGCAGCAAATTGTTTCGATGAATTATTACTGATAAATCGTCAGAAATCTCTTTAAATAAACCTATTTATTTAAGAGATGAAAAGTTACCTACTTCTGCATATAATCAAATTAATATCTTTATGAAAAAAATTAAAAGCGTCGAAAACTCACCTTACTGTCATGGTGGCAACAGTTTTCAAACCACGCTGCTTCATTTTTTTGTAAACAAACTTGACACTGTCACAAACTTGACACTGTCACAAACTTGACACTGTCACAAATTTTCCATTTTTCTCTCAATTTTAAACATTTTAACTTTGTTCTCAGTTCATCCCAACGAATCTCAAGCTTACTGAATTTCCTAAATTTAACTGTAAAATGCTTTCATAAACATAATTTCTTTGAAGCCTCTAAAGCCTTGATTACTTCAGGGTTCAGATGATAAAAATGTGACTCTGCGGTGAAACAAGCTTTCTCAGCTCTCTCCTGGGCCAGGGAGGGGAGCAATGTTAGGGGAGGGGGGGGAGACTTACGTTATTCATGATTTATATTCTTTTCACAAGTTTTATAATTTCTTGTCTTACACAATCATTGAACAGGGGTCAAGGGGTGGGGGGTGGGGGGTCAGAAAGAAAAGGATGTTTTCTCTTTTCTTAAATTCATTCATTCATTTGATTCCTTGGTAAAAAGCAAACATCTGCATTTTACCTTTATTTTGTCAATTATCAATTTTAAATGACCTCCTGCAGCAGTTAATTTTCTAGCTAGGTTTGCATTCTCTTATAAAGCATTTTTTTATTATAACGCATTTTGCTAAACGGGATTTAATTGTAAATTAACTCGAAACAGACCTCTAATTTTATTTTTGGCCTGGCACTCTCATTTCTGGCCTTGCACTCTCATTTTTGACACCATCACTTTGAATCTTTTAAATGAATGCAGTGAAGGGTACAGGACACTAAAAGGCCGATCCGATAAAAAAATGAAATAGCCCATCACTTTTTTTGTGCTACAGATCTAAATATTACATTTTTTAAAGACCTTGAAAATAGATGTTAATACATAGCTAGCTGTCATATGTTGGAAAAAACAGAAAAAATATATTTTTTACATTTTTCCGACCTTTATTAGCATTTTTCCCAACCTCCTTAGCACCCTAAGGATATTGGGACTCAAATTAAAAAAAATTGTTAAATGTTTAAATTTTTTATCTTAAAGTTTCCTATTTTAGGTATTGAGTGACACGAGGGTGGGAGGTTGCAGTTTTATAGCCGGGCATAATATTACGTGACACTAGGTTGGCCATTGGGAGAGGTTGCAGTATTAAACCCGGACATGTATACATTATGAGACATGAGGGTGGTAATTTTCAGTATTTAACCTGGACTTTATATTGCGTAACACGAGTTTCTGGGAAAGTCTGGTAGATCTTCGAATTAGTGGAAATCCATCTCTCTTTCTAGGAAACTCTACTAAAATATTCAAAGCTTTTTATTTTATATCATGCAATACATTGAAGTTTCTTTTAAACGTTACAAAAATACTATCTTTTTTATGAAAAAAAAATAAATCATTTTAAGATTTTTACCACATTTCTTGATATTGATTTATTTTACGCAAAGTTTTAAATATTTTTAATTAGTATGGGAGTTCAAGAAAAAACTAGTACAAGTGGAGCCAAATATTCGATGGTTAAATTCGTATCGTAAAATTATATTAAAATGGCCATGTTAATACTTTTATTCAATTTTGATGGAATTTATCACACCTAATATTTCCCGTTGTAAGGTGATTAAGTGACTTTATCGCCCTACAACGGGGCGAAAATGTAACTTTTTTACCGTGCTATTAAAATTTCAAATTTTATACCTAATTTGTCTCATTGTAGGATGATAAAGTTACTTAATCACCCTACAACAGGGTGATTAAGTAACTTTATCGACCTGCTTTGAAATAATTTGAGTAAAATAAAATATTTTCACAAACTAGAGAAAATAAAAATCCCGGCTAAAACTTTTTCGCACTGTATAATACCCATTACAATAACATAAATAGATAAAAATTTGTACTTTAAAAAAGAAACAATCTAAAAAAAGACCATCTATCTATCTATCTATCTATCTATTCAAGACAATATTTCTATCTATAACAATAAGCCATCTATTTAGCTCTGCAAGACGAACTATTTATTTTTGCAAGACCATCTTTGTATCTATACTAAACCATCTTTCTATCTATGTAAGATCATTTATCGAGCTACTAAACCATATATCTATCTATGTAAGACCATCAATATTAGACCATCTATGTATCTCTACATCTATCCAAGGTTATAATGCATTATAACCTTGTATCTATTTATCTAAGACGTCTATATCTATCTATATTAAACCATCTATCTATCTATTTATTTATCTATCTAAGCAAGACCATCTATCTATCTATCACATTAAACCGGAGGATGCGAATTCCCAGATGAGTTCTGCAGAACACCCCCCCCCT